>NW_011369947.1:26431262-26448976 GCF_000735185.1 Notothenia coriiceps | reverse complement strand
CTCACACACTCAGGTACACACACACTGACCTCACACACTCAGGTACACACACACTGACGTCTCCCACACTCAGGTACACACACACTGAGCTCACACACTCAGGTACACACACACACACACACACACACACACACACACACACACACACACACACACACACACACACACACACACACACACACACTCAGGTACACACACACTGACCTCTCACACACTCAGGTACTGTACACACACACCGAGCTCACACACTCAGGTACACACACACACACACACACACACACACACACACACACACACACACACACACACACACACACACACACACACACACACACACACACACACACACACACTGACCTCTCACACACTCAGGTAAAAGCAATATGGATTTAGTCATCACATGTTTTTACTTATTTACTAATAACTGATTCTTAAAATGGATGTTGATGGATCCAAGATATCCCTGAGAAATCTGTTCTCTAATCTAAAACAATAAAAACACATGGTGTAGCTGCAGGTAAGAGGGTCGTCCTAAAGTGCAGCAGGCAGACCTCAGGGCCTGAACCTTGGCCCCCGAACATTTGTCAAACAAACTCTCAGTAATGCATGTGTGGATCTGAGAAAGCCTCACTTTACCCCGAGCCTCGCAGGAATGCAGCAGCAGAGAGTTTCCAGTGAAGCACATCAAACGCTGACATGCTCAATTACTCCTGTTAGCCCCGAACACTGAGGGAACCAGAGCTGTCCGTCACTGGCGTTAGGAGCAGGAATACGATCAATACGTCAATCAGAAATAACGAGAGAGAGGTGATTCAATTATCATCTGCATTTACTTTTCTTTCCTACTATCGTTCACTCTCTAAACTCCCAATGACTCATCGCTCAGAGGTTTAATTAGGCTCATCACTTTGAAGCGTTTCAAGGGAAGAGGCCATACTGAAGTTATAGTTTAATGATGTCGAATGAAGACAATAACACAAACAACAACAGGACCAAGCCGCCAACAAAAAAAGTTAAAACCAGCTCCAGCTCTTTGTCATACAAACAACAGGTAGACTAAAAAACCATAAAACATAAAAATGCGACACATGCCAGAAATGATAATTAAATACAAACGTGTGCAATCTAGACTAATAATGATAAGTGTTTTTCCTCATGAGGTCAGACGCGAATTCGCTCCGACGGCGAGCATGAAGTGGTGGACGCTGCGCGAGAGTTCAATTTTTTCATCTCGAGCGTCAAATTCACGAGGATCTCAGCCTGCAGTCACTGACGTTCAATCNTTATTTATCAATTGACTTTATGAACCCACCTTTACACGGATATTCGTGAGTCATATTTGTATTTGTGTGTGTGTTTCGAAGACTACTATTCTTCATATATTAATTTTGTACACGTGTAATGTAAAAAAACTCTCTAATGGCTTCAAATTCTTGAGTCTTTTTATTAGAGAATAGCTTGACTCCGAGGTCATTTTGTGTGACTGACGCCAGAGATGTACCTGTAGTCATTCGGCAAATACTCATTAATAGGGCCAAAGACTAGTATAACCCTATACCACAAATGTACTCGTGTCTCTCTAGCCCAATAAGTACAAAGGGACAAGATGTACTATTTTATGTCATTATCACATATGGCGCATTTCCACTACACGGCCTCGCTCGGTATGGCTAGGCCTCGTTAGGACAGGCTCACTTTATGCTGGGCTCCCATTACAGTTTAGGAACTGGGGTAGTATCTATAGTAACGCAGTGTAGGCGGAGCCGTGGCGTCATCTTCAATGAGAACCCCAGAAAAACAACACAGCCGTTAGCCCTCAGAGCTCACAGCTCCTCATATCTGTTCAGAAACTAGACAAAAGTTAAACAAGTCCAAACCACAGACTGTCTGTGTCATGGAGAATACAGTCGCTGGTTTATTTTTGTCTGTAGGCCGTTGTTGTGAGTGTGGACGGTCGGAGCATAACGTTAGCTTAGCCGATCCCCATTCAGAAAACACGCATTTTAAAAAGGTGTTTCGCCTGCCGTCTGTCTGCAGACTTGTCAAAGCATTAATTCATGGTTTTTACTAACCGGTATCAGTATGTTGTTACTTCGGCATCATTTTGAAACGTGTATTACAATCAAATCACGGTCAAATATGTTCATCTTGTTGTAGTTGTAGCCCCCTTGCCAGCGATTCTCTCTCTAGTTTAGCATACTCAGCCCGACTCAGCCTGGTTGTTGGCCCGGAAAGAACCTCGATGTTATGGGGCCAGAAAAACTGTGAATAGTACCCGCTAGCCGGTACTACGCCTAGTGGAAACGCAATCAAAAATGGGCCATGCACGGCACGGCACGCTTAAACCGCGCTGTAGTGGGAATGCGCCATTAGTGTACTTCTGGAAAGTACAGTAGCCTACTACTTTTGAAAACTAAAGTGTTCATGTTTTTTGTGTTTGTATTGTTTTTTTTGGTGAGATGAGTCTGTAATGAAAGTCTAGCAGACTGGACCTCCATTAGCCTACTTTCAGACACACACACTCAGCAGCACACCCACACAACTGTGTACATTAATAGAAGAAATGATATCTCTTCATTAAAGAATCGTCTTTCTGAATGGACAATCCCAGGCTTTGTGAGTAGGTCTCCTCATGACCGAAACCACACCAATGCAATGAAAGAGGAAAAAATGAAACATCCAAATTGCTACTTCAATCTCCAAGAGCTTTGAAGTGATGTTTTCATCCCATTTTGACCAAAATAAATGTGTATTTTTATTATAGCATGTGTCGGGAGGTTGCTAATGGGTTTGGAATAAAAGACAACATTTTGATTCAGCCGAGCGCTGGAAGCACAGAGACCCTTTTTACTTCAGCTCATTTTAGAGCCGGAGTGCCGCTGCTCCCCTATCATTCGTTGATCAAGTCAAAGATGACGACCCACTCAGTGTTAATGCTTGTCTGCAGTTAGAAGTGATCCCCATGAACCAAATCAAAAGCCTGGCTCCCTACTGAATGGAAGCAGTGTCTTCTCTGCTGCCTTCAGTGAGGGATCAGCGCAGGGTGTCCTCTGAAAGGCTGAGGGCGTCCGGCCAAGGCTGCTCTCTCTCCGGAGCGACTCCTCTGTGACTGAGGGCGAGCGTATTCACGCCGGGACCAGTCAACGCTTCAGATCAAAGCTGAGGAGCCAGTGAGGGGCCGCTGATATCTCAGGCATTCTGCACTAATGCTGCAGACATGTCATCATGTTACAATGTGAAATCATCATGATGGTCACAGGAAAGTTTTTAATTAAACAGGAGAAGGGGTTGAATCCACACATTGTCCACACAGACCTTAACCTGTGTAAAACAACCACAGAAAATGTGTGGAATTATTTAGAATGATATATGAATTACAAAACTAGACATGATTTGAATTGTCAGTGGTGGTTCTAGACCTGGGGGACCAGGCTGGGGCCAGTTATTTCATGAGAGGGGCACAATAAAAGCGGGTTAAAAAGACAAAGACAGTCAAAGTAATTGTGTAAAATAAACATAAAATACAGTAATTGGTAGTTGTTTTTGTAAAGGTATTTGTTTTAGTACATTTAAGTTACAGTCCTTTGTTTCAGTAGTTTATTTTCATTTAGACTATTTGTTTTAGCAACTTTAAGTGACAATTTAATCAAAATACGTAAAAAGTATTTGCTTTTATACAAGGTATAACAGTTTAATCCCCACTGTACATCCGTCTCTGATTTGATTTAGTTCAAATAAATCATAATATTGTAACCACAGGTGGCCCCCTCCAAAAAAAAAAGGTTACAATATTATGACTAGAACCACCCCTGCAAATTGTACAGTGTGTTTGTGATTCTAACAGTATACGTTTCTGATAGTGGGGATAAAGTGTGTTTCTATGTTTCTTCTGTCTTTGTCTCTATAGTGGCTTCAGTAACACCTGAAGAAATCTTAATTTTAGAAGCTAATAACTAATTATATTGGTGGATTAGGTGTCAAACTTAAATTAACAAACAGTAGTCTAAATATCTCTCTAAAGTTTATTGATTTATAATTATAGAAGGTATTATATGAAATGATGTGCTTTATGTTAATGTATAGACTACCGGTCAAGTTTAAGCACATGAGATAAGAGCTACAAGCAGGGTTCCAGTTATAATCTGAGCTTTATGGGGGTCTTTAAAACTAACGTGTACGCGTGCAAGCACACACACACACAGCAGCAGCAGCAGCCCTCTACTTGCTACAAACTTAAATATGAAAAGGTTCAACTACGCACAAACACATCATGTTTTTCTTTTGGCCTATTCACCTTGTTAATGTAAATAATACTCATTACATTGACAAATGCATTATTTGTAATTAAAATAGTGGTTGTTGGTAATGTATTACGGATGTATGATTTCACTGCTTTCACAGGAGCTCAGAACCCTCCTCATGGGGGCTCAGCTCCCATTGGCTCCCACATAATCGAACCCTGGCTAGTGGCTACAAGTGTATAGAATGACACTTTGTGTTGCTGTTGGGTTACAGCAGGGGTGCCCACACTTTTTTGGCTGGTGAGCTACTTTTGAAATGACCAGCTCACCGAGGTCTACCAACCAAAAATAAAATCCCAAATTGCAAGGGTTGCTGAATAACACGTTTTATTTATACATGGGATAACTACAATAGGGCTGCCTACAACAAACAAATAATTTGATAATCGATGAATCTATCGATTAATGAAACGATTCATGGACTATTCGGACTATTACTGCCTTGCACAATTTCTCAAACGCTCTTATTTAGCCATCAACTTTTAGATTAAGCTTGAGGTTGTTTTTGGCATGTGGAAACTAACAATGAAGACAATAAAGAAGAACACTTGATTCAAAAATACATATATTATTAAATTAAAAAATTGTGAACAAAATTAACATTGCTTTTTATTTAAATAAAATAAATAATATTTCACATCAAAAGAAACAACAATGTTTTAACAAATCGTATTAAATAATCTGATGACAGAACTGTAAACAGAATAGCTGAAACTTTAACAAAATAAAGAGTAACTCTGTTACCTCTCATTAACCCAGGTCCCCACCAACCCGTTCACGTATCTAACAGATATTCCCCACTCAGCGAGACACCCGCTGAGAAGCCAACTCTGGTTATTGTTAGCTCTATTATGAGACACGTGAATTTAGAGACCGAAGCGTCCACAGTCACATGCATTCCGGGGGCCAGAGCGGGCGACGTTGAGGCGCATCTTAGACTGCTGGCTAAAAATAAACGTAAATACAGTAGGNAAGGGTCGGACTCTGACCCTCTCCAAGTAACTCTGTAGGTGCGGTCTTTGAGGTATGAGGTGAGGAGGGAAAGTGCAGTGCCTGAAACTCCAAGGGTTTTTGTCCCACAACCGAAGAATCAGGACAAAAACCGCCCTACTCAGGGATAGTTTTATCCTACAGGACATAATATTGCTTAATGCCTGAGCTTGCACTATTTTTATTGTTTTTTTAATTTATATTTAATTGAATTTGTATTTATGTACACACACCGTAGTTGTGTACATGATATGACAATACACTTTTTGAATCTTTGAATTTTAATGTTACAGAGGTAGTTTTATTGTTTTATGTCCTATAACTATGTTGCAATGTTGGAGGAGCTTGGGACTTAAGATTGTAATCGCCATTTCTACACTGTAGCTACTGTGCATATGACGATAAAGCCTTTTAATTGAACTGAAAAAAAGTAAACAAAGGAGTCCAATAGTGGCGTTTCAGGCAAAGTGGGAGTGTGGTGGGAGAGAAACTCCCTGTGGAGGAAACTTTGGGATTTTAGCCTTTGCAGACCATTCACATAGACAAAAAAACTATAACATGCTACTGGAAAGGAAAAACACAAGAAACGGCTCCCTTAAATGTCTTTCATTTAGTGTTACCCTTACACTAATCAATGGCCGCTCCTTCAGTGATGCCACAAGCTCTGCTCTATTCTCTTCTATTTGGCCAACAGTGATCACCTCCTTTCCATGGACAATTTAGAGCCATTGCCTACAGCAACATGATCTGTTGACCATGTGGCGCAGTGTGTTGATATATCCCCTTCTGATAGAAATGACAGATTGACTGTTTTGCTCGCTAAAGCCCTTTATAAAGCGATAGATTGCAGAGCAGAGCCTCTGCCAAAACCACAACTCTCCCCCATAAATCCAGGGGCCGACAAAGTGTCTATTTAGTCATAAATATGCATGGTGGACTCAATTACTCAGCATGTTATATGCACGGCAGTCCTACCCATAGTTTACTGTGAACCCCTTTCAGAAACAAGCGTGTTATTTATTTGGCTCAGGTGGAAGATTCCGAAGTGCAAGAGGTAATTGTCACCAGTTTTGCAGTGATTTGTTTTCAGCGCAGTAATGGCTAGTGCCATTTTGGAGATGGAAAACAATTAATTCTGCCACATGTGAAACGTGCGCTCTACTAACATCCAGTTAGAGCATTCACAGAATCTTATTTTTTCAGTTTCTCCTCTTTTAGTGAGTTAATTAAAGTAAGCTTTGCTATAGAAATCCCCAGGAGCTCATGCCTCTTGATAGAACAGATGTGTCCTAATATCCAGTCCAGCATACTTTTATTAATTCTAGCCAATATATCAGATACAGCCAAGATTGAAGATGAAGAGAGTTTTCTCTAAGTACATGTCTCTGATGTTTAACAAGAGGCAGTGAGTTGTACTTTAGCTTTTTAGCCTAAGGCAACCATGCAAAGTAAATCTAAAAAAAACATCCAGCCTTCCCTTTTAAAGTAGTAAAACATATATGTTTTTTTTGTTTAGTTTAAACATATAGTTTGGAATCTGACTGCCTATGTAAGTTTATAATTATAAACAAAATGTCTTCATTATCTTTCTCTTAACTTTGAAGGGACCATACATATTAAGCACAGTGAGATTTTTGCCTATTCTTGTGATTATTCAGCAGCATCTCAGATCTGGGAACAGATGCTAATAGCTGGTGCGAAGTGAGACATAATGACTAATAGGCATGCTCAAACTCAACTCAAAGACCACCCACTATCTTGCAATTATTATGCGGTCTCTGCCTCGAATTATGGCTTAATTTAACTTTTCAAAATCCTACCAGTGCAAACTATTCCTCGGGTCAAAGTTGACAAAATGGCGGAGGGCACTGAAATTTAAAGACATCATTAGCACAGATCCTCTTAGGCTGGTGCCTCTGCTCAGATGTGAGGTCAATTACAAATACACTTATTTGCATGGAGGTGCATGTCATTGAGTGGTGTGCAGTTTTAACCTCAGGGAAGAGAAGAAAGTTAACCATCAACTGCGGTATATACTCCAACATGTGTTTTTTAGAGTAATATATCGTTCTTGATCAAAGGCACCTACAGGTCAATACATTTAAGATACTTAGCTAGACTTATATGCTAGTCTGACCAGTAGCTTAAGGTGACAGTATTACTCTGCACTATATTTGCTATTGTTACTAAACATGTCACGTGTAATCATCTAAATCAGGGGTGAGGAACCTTTTTCCTCTCAAGGACCATTTCAATTTTTGAGGGCCGTACACATTATTGACCTCTACTTAAAAAAACAAAAATCACAGCCCATTAATTTCGCCTTTCTCTCATGCTGTGCAAAGAAAAAGCAACCTCTTAATCCAGATATCTTGTGGCATGACTACAAAACAGAAATATATGGACACAAGATGTGTGCAAATGTATTTAGTTTCCTATCCATGTGAACATGATTTAAGTGGGGGGGGGACGCCTAACTCCTCTAGGGGGGTTCGGGGGGCATGCTCCTCCGGGAAGATTTTTTTTTAAATATTGAAGTAAAATCATCAATCTGATGCACTTTGAGAGCAACATTAGGAGATCTATGGATACATCTCTCAACACCCATGTGAAAAGAACTGTAATCAGATTTTACTTTTCTTTAATGGATATTTTACAAATCACTCCCTTTCAACTGTATTCTTGTTTATTATCAAAACTTTTTTTTACTGTATATTGTATTATCCAAGGAGCGGATCTAGACCAAATATTCCATGCGTGTCGGAAGAGGGTGGACAGGAGAATTTCAGGGGTGGCTCCCCTGGCAGAGTATACTGCTGATTTAAATGCAGTCATATCATCATGTTAACTTGGAGCCACATAATTGATATTTTAACTCATAACAGTAGGAGTGACAATTATTGTGCGCACATCAGTCAAAGCCTTAAATACAAAATATATAAGGTGGCAGACATAATTTAATGAATTTTAACTTGAATGAGTTGGTTTACTTTAGACCAGCGGGGTACCAAATACTGCAACTGCAGGGCGGTGGGGGGGGTGGGGGGGGCGCAATAAGTACTTAATTACTGTCTCATCGATGTGTGGTCTGTTATGAATAGTGATAATATTAACAATCATATTATTCCTATCAGCTGTCAAATCACTGTTATGATTCACATATTCAGGTGTTATTATTAAATAGAACTATATTTTTGGAGGAGTTAATGATGAACGTTCCTCAAGAGCTTGCTCACCCCTCCTCCTTCAAATTTGAAAGACAGTAATTACTATCATAATTCAGAAAGAATTCAAAGGAACCAGTTCAGCTGCCGCTACTCATTGCAACAGTTAACAACCTTGACTTCATCAGTAAGAAACAAACATTACAGAAATGACTAACGTGCCGTCAGTTAAGGGTTAAAAAAACGTGGTATCAGCTAAAACATACATCGCTGCAGTTATTATTCAGTTGGAATGCCCGTACTACTGGGCCCTAGTTAAAATCAAAGGGTTACTTTCTTTTCGGCTGGTGCAGTGAAGTTTACACACCGTCTTATTTGAACTTTCTCAGGACTGAAACTGTTTTTTGGGGGCAGACCCCACAAAGAAGATAACCATATATTTACACATGGTAAGGCTCTTCTTAAACAGTTTATTATTCTCATCGCCATCCGTGAGTCAGACGATCAAGTTGGCAATGCTATAAAAGCTCTTGAATGTGGCGATTACCATTTTGATCAGCAACGCCTCACAACTTATTAACGAATTTAAAGTATGGTGCGTTTTGATTATATGTGAGTACGCCAAACTTGACAGGCTCTCTCTGTCATAGTGACAGAAACATGTTTGCGGTGCCAAGAGTATTTTGTGTTGGGGTAATCTATGGTAGGGCTAACACGAGTGGTGGGCTCAAGTCAGTATTTGCAATGTTATTACATACACGCTCCCCTTGACGTGAAACGCCACGCGTGAGGTTTAGATTATTTTCCTGTCTCAATCAAATTGAACTGTAATGAAGTAAAACGGCACAGGTTTGTCTTGTAGTAAATAAAGAGGGGGACCCTAGAGCAATCCTGTCAATTTCCCCACAGGTGAAAGAGTTGAAAAAACCGAACCCCGCAGTGCGGGGTCTGGGGGGATTCTCACCCAGGAGATTTTTTGAATACTAACATCAAATCACATTCTGGTGCCTCTTTAAGACGAAAAACAATAAATATAATATAATATTACTACACGACGTATTTAAAAAAAGAATGCCATTTTTAATTTTTGTTATTTTTTCTGAAAGCTGAACCTGCTGGCTCGCTCACAGAGAGGAGAGGGAAGAGGGCGTCGTGGAATTACTTGTACATTGTGGATAAGGGCGTGGATACGACCCCATTGTTCTGTGTGTGCAATAGATGAAAGACAGCCCACACACCTATGCAATCCATGCCAAAGCGTGGGTCTTATAGTTTTACCGATGTATTAGGAGATGTACCAAGGCAAAAGTGTCGAGGAAGGCGTAACAATCAGCTCCCGTGCCACTACATGTTGGTCTTAACTATTTGTTTGTTAAGAAGGTAGTATAAAAAAACACATGTTTTTTCAGAGTTGTCCTTATTTCAGTTTAAACGTAATAAAACAGTTTTTAGCATAGAGGAAAATAATAAAATGTATCTAAATTATTGGTCAGTCTGTAAAANAATGGCCCTTGATGTTCTGCTCACTGCAAGATGTTGGTTTTTTTCTTTGTTGTTGTTGCTGTCAACAAAATAATTTACTCATTTACTCAAAGAAATGGAAAATAAGCGAGATGCGTTTATATTTAGGATTTCCATTTCTTTGAGTAAATGAGTAAATTATTTTGTTGACAGCAACAACAACAAAGAAAAAAACCAACATCTTGCAGTGAGCAGAACATCAAGGGCCATTTTAACTGTGAGGCGTATCCACTGAAGCTGCATGCAAGTGCAACATTTAACATTAACATTACAACAAGTTATTCTTATGAATTCAAAATTCTAACAACATTCTTTATCCATGCATAAACCATGGGTGCGTTCACACCGGACGCGATGCAAATGACGCGTTCGTGCAGTAGCCAATCAGCGGTGAGGATCTCAGCCTGCCGTCACTGACGTTGAATCAGAAAACCAAACATCAGCTGTTAGCTGTTAGCCCTCAGAGCTCACAGCTCCTCATATCTGTTCAGAAACTAGACAGAAGTGAAACAAGTACAAACCACAGACTGTCTGTGTCATGGAGAATACAGACGCTGGTTTATTTATGTCTGTAGGCCGTTGTTGTGAGTGTGGACGGTCGGAGCATATACTGAGTTAGCTTAGCCGATCCCCATTCAGANTCATACCACTGCTACGCTGACGACACCCAACTAATTCTGTCCTTTCCCCGGTCAGAGACCCAGGTCGTCGCACGCATCTCTGCTTGCCTAGCTGACATCTCTCGGTGGATGTCTGCTCATCACCTCAAACTCAACCTTGACAAGACTGAACTGCTTTTCCTTCCGGGAAAAGATTGTCCCACTCTTGACCTAACAATGAACATCGGCACCTCTGTTGTTTCCCCGACTCAGACTGCAAGGAATCTGGGTGTGATCCTAGATAACAAACTGTCCTTCACTGCAAACATTGCTGCTACAATCCACTGCTGCAGATACACACTTTACAACATCAGGATGATACGTCCCCAGCTGACCCAGAAATCAGCGCAGGTTCTGGCCCAGGCTCTCGTCATCTCACGCCTAGACTACTGCAACTCCCTCCTGGCTGGTCTACGTGCATGTGCCATCCGACCTCTGCAGCTCATCCAGAATGCAGCGGCTCGTCTGGTCTTCAACCTTCCTAAATTCTCCCACACCACGCCGCTCCTCCGCTCCCTTCACTGGCTTCCAGTAACTGCTAGAATCCACTCCAAGACACTGGTACTTGCGTACCATGCTGTGAATGGTTCTGGCCTTTCCTACATCCAGGACATGCTTAAATCATACACCCCAGCACATGCAATCCGCTCTGCATCAGCCAAACAGCTCAATGCACCCTCACTGCGAGGGGGACCCAAGTTCCCATCAGCAAAAACACGTCGGTTTGCTATCCTGGCTCCAAAATGGTGGAATGAGCTCCCCATTGACATCAGGACAGCAGAAAGCCTACACATGTTGCGACGCAGACTGAAAACTCATCTCTTTCGACTCCACTTCGAGCAATACAAAAAAGAATACGCACTTTGATACTAACTACGTACTTATATACTAACAAAGGACTGGCTTATCTAAAGTCTGTTGAGTATCACTTAAAATTGTTTGGCTCTATGAAACCTAATGTATATGATTCTGTTATCTTCAAGTTTGTATCTTCTTGGTCGAATGCACTTATTCTAAGTCGCTTTGGATAAAAGCGTCAGCTAAATTGAATGTAATGTAACGTATGCAGGTTGGCTTTGTCATGAATTAAAAGAGGGCTCGTTTTTTTGTTCATTATAGTAATTAAAGTAATTCTGTTGCTATGAGGCTGCACAGTCTAGATATGACACAGGGGCA
The DNA here is from genome assembly GCF_000735185.1 of Notothenia coriiceps. NCBI lineage: Eukaryota > Metazoa > Chordata > Actinopteri > Perciformes > Nototheniidae > Notothenia > Notothenia coriiceps. The sequence continues at coordinate 26,437,165 of NW_011369947.1, read as the reverse complement.
GTCAGAACCACACGACAGCAGTGAAGTGACCGCCCGGTGTTTAAAAAACATGCTGCACAGAGATGCTGTCTATACCCAGGGGGCATCGTTAATGTGATGCCATTTAAACTCCTGGCTCAGTGACTGAATCGCTGTCTGCAGAGTTGTCTCCCTAAACCTCTCAATGACACAGCGATTTGAAAAACACAACATTGGGATACACACTAAAGGTCATTGTCTAATTATGTAACTCTAAATTGTTATTGTCCGTTGGTTTTCTGATTTATTTGTGGCAGATGTAATGACAGGCGGTTGAGATATTTACCCCTGTAAGTTTAATATGTTGTCAAGAGACTTTAAACAAATTATAAGTGTGTTTTTTCCAAACGTTGGGAATGGTTTTGCTGACTGTGTGCTCGTTTTAAAAGCAGTGTTGTGCTTCACATTTAATTATGCATAGTTACACAATTTTACACCTGCCTGCCAAGTGTAAATTATTTCTGACCACTGACCACAGAGCAGTTTCACAGTAGCCATAAGAATGCTGAGAGAAACTCACGTTTAATTTACTTTCCAGCTGGCCCTTAACCCATTTTTCTGATAGCAAATATGACTATGAATAATATCCTTATTGTATAAACTAGGAATATTACAGTGGAGTGTGATGTTGTTTTACCACCATCAACTGCACAACTTAAACTAAAGTCCTTTTTTGAATAAATTGTTAATAAAATACTTAATTAATATGAAGTGTTGTGTGGAATAATATAAGATAAGGTTGCTAACAGTGAAATAACTTAGAGGGCTAAACAATTATGAGAGACAAATATAGAGAGATGTTAAGAAAATGGTCATTGTTTAGCTTAATGCTAATAGCTAGCCGTAGTGACCGTAACAAGTCATGGGGGCTAACATTACAGCTTTGAGCGGAAAGCTAGACAAAGCACAATTCATAAACTCATGAATTAAAATTGCTCTAGAATGGATCCAAAAATAAATAAAAATAAATGTCAGTTTGCTTCATTTGTTCGGATAAGGATGCCAATGGTGAGATCTCTCAGACAGATCAACTATTATTATAGAGAAAAACAGAGATGTAAAGAACAAGCCTTTCTTTACCCTGCCCCTGCATTGGACTCAAAGGATATTTTCTTTGGTAAAAATTGCCACAAACAAAATATCAAATAAAAATATGTTTTAAAGTTTGAACTGGGCTCTTTAGTCAGTCTTCTTTTGATAAGTTTGTTTTTTACAGCCTGTCGTCCTCCAAAAGACGACCAAATAGGGTGATTGTTCAAGCGCTTATTACAACCTATAATCACATTTGAAAGTTTTCGACCTCTAGTGCTCCCGTTGAATGCAAACGCTCCGGTGGGTCGTAAATTCACAATTAACACTCTCTGGAAAATCCTAAATTGTAGGATAGTTTGACCATTAAAATTAGGGGGTGCTCCGATCGCCAATTTTGGGGCCTATATATACACGTTATCATGGCGAGACCTCAAATAATCTTCGTAATATCTATCAAACTATAGATCCTACACATCCACTGGACGTAGATTTTGAAAGTACAATATACACTTCTCGCTAGAAATGTAATCAAAAAGCATTTTAATGGCCAAACTATCCTACAATTTAGGATTTTCCAGAGAGGGTTATTTGTGAATTTACGACCCACCGGAGCGTTTGCAGTCAACGGTAGCACTAGAGGTCGAAAACTTTAAAACATGATTATAGGTCGTAATAAGCACTTGAACAATCGACCTATTTGGTCGTATGAGTTGGAGGACTTGTTGTGTTTTAAATTCATTTGCGCTCTTTAGGGCTTAAAGCCTGCTTTCAAAGGCGACATCTTGCATTCCATTTCTGGTGCAGAAATGTGTTCAAATTCATTTGAAATTAAAATGGATGACAAGTAGGTCGGTCCCCATTTCAATTTAAGCATACCCTCAATTAACAATAAAGAAATATTGAAAACGGTAGAATAAGTAATGTAAACACTTTAATTGAGCGACAAAGAATAATGTTTCACCCAGATTTATTTTTATCTGCTTCACCATCTTCCTCCCTGTGTGTGGAACACCATCGTTATGACACCATTCAACGCATACTTTTTAACACAGCCACTTTAAATTATTCACTGCCTATGCAATTTTCATGAGCTAGGTTATTACACACTGAAATGGTACTGCGGGCAAAACAGGAAAGTATTTCTCCACAGCTTTGGCAGCACGGTGGCAAAAGCAGCAGAGGACTTACCAGCACGGAGAAAAATCTATTTTTCAAAGATATTCAGATCAAGGGATCTAAAAATGTCTTCCCCGCAAACGTTCTGTGGCATCTTCTAATGAGGGTCGTGACCTCTTGCTAGGCACATTCAACAGGGAAATAGTTTTTTGTGTACGGGAAGCATTGCAGCAATGCATGAATAATGGTTAAGTCGTTTTAAATAGTGCAGATCTTCAGTTTCATCGTTTGGCAATTTTTGAAAGCTGAACTCTATATGGTTGATGTGGATCAAGACCCATGCAAATGTGTGGGATGTTTCAATCTTTGGAATTAGACCTTGATTTTTGACTGATACAAGGCTTTACTCTCTACAAAATCAGAAGGATACGCCCCCGTACTGACTCAGAAGATGAAGCAGGTTCTTGGTCCAGTGTTTTTTCCTCTCACGTCTTGATTACCTTAACTCCTTCCTGGCTGGTCTATCTGTGAATGCCTTCTAAACTCTTCAGCTGATCCTGACTGCAGCGGCTCTACTGGTCTTCAACCTCCCTTATTTCTCCAATACTATACTGCAACTTTCGCTGGTTACCAGTGTCTGCCCAACTCTTCAAATGCACATCGCTCTGCATCGGCCAATCGGCTCGCTACTCCCTTACTGCGAGTGGGACCCAGGTACCCCTCAACAAAAAACGCACCTGTTTGCTAACTATACTCCAAAATGATGGAACTAGCTCTACATTGAAATCAGGACAGAATAAAGTCTACTCATCTTCCATTGTAGACTGGAGAAAAACATGATATTCACTATGTAGCACCTACATACTGTATGTTTGGCTCATCTACAGTCAGTCCAATTGCACTTACAAAGATTTGGCTTATTGATAACTGATGTGCCTGCAGAATTGTTGCTCTGTTGAGTTTTTAACTTCATAGTTGAATGCACCTAATATATAAAAACGTAGGGTATTGCGCAGTGACCCCATTTTGAATGCATTTTTTAACAATTTATATTAATTTAGGAATATGCCCATTGGGAGTTTTTAACATTCATGTGACCATGCAACACGCGCATTCAATGAGTTATAAGATCATACAGAATTCTATGCAAAAGTTTCTTTGAGCAGACACTTCTTAGGAGCCAAGACTCCAGGAAGTCACTGGCCTGGCCAGGAAATAGTTCCAGCCTCAAACGTATCTTGTCATTTTCAGATTCCAAGATGAAGCAGATTAATAAGTAAACTTTAGAGGTTCTGGTTGGCCGACTTTTGGAACTTTCTGACAGAGCAAGGCCAGCTGTTTCCTGCTGTTTCCATGCTTTATGCTTTACTAAGCAAAATGCCTGCTGGCTGTACATTCATATTTGGAATAGAGGCATAAGAGGGCTATAGATCCTCTCCTATAACTCTCAGTAACAAAGTGAATAGGCATATTTCCTGAAATGTCAAGCTATTGCTTTATGCCCTTTAAGCTGGTGAATATTCTGACACAAATTTGCGAATAATTAAATGACCAAAAGCCACCTGACACACTATGAATACTCACTCCTCAGGTTAAAGAAATGTGTGCTTGAGACGAGGCATAATTAAAAAGAATTAAGGACTGTCTACCGTGCTCAGGCTGGCTCGGGAGTCCTTATATCTTTTAGGTGAGGCCATCCGTCTTTGTCCACAGCCTCAGCAGGAAAGAGATAGATGCATTCACTAACTGTGGTCTTGAGAAATCTGCACGAAATGATTAAGAGTGATAAATGGGGACACCGGATTTTTGCAGGACTGACTTTCATCTGACATCCATCAATAGCAAAAAATATGCTTTTCAAGGAAAACGGTGGCAACAGCTTGAGAAATGCAAGTAAACTCTTGCCACATTCTGCATGTCATTGAAGCAGACAGAAATAATATTATCTTTGAAGCCATTATCTTCAGAAAAAAACAAGCTGATGATAATAAGTGCTCTATGAATGTTTCATTGAGGGGGAAAATCTCTTTTTGTCACATTCTTAAAAGCATGAAAATGCGTGTGCCGATGTTTTTTTACTTTAACCCTGACAATGCAAAATGTATGAAGTGTGGGTATCTGTAAGACTGTCTTTTAAAGCTAATTTCTTTGCACATTATCATACGCTATGAAACGGGGTAACTCTAAATGTGGATATGCATGACAGGGAACAGACAGACCCTGTATGCCCTTCTCTTGTTCAAATGGAGTCTTTGATACAGAGGATGGATGCCTATAGGGGTGTTTGTCTCATTGTCGCTGTGTTCCCTTACAAGAGATCAGACCAACTCTGGTGAAATGTAGAGGGACCAAACCAAGCTGTCAAACCTCCAGAGGAAGCAGGTACCTGTAGCAGATAAAGAGCATCAAAGCAAGTGCTCCGCTTATGAGGATACCAGTTGGCTTTTAGTGTTTTTTCCTGCTGATGCGTACCCTTTTTCATGTTTTATCAAAAGAAGATTTTGCTTGATATGTCTTTAAAGTATTTTTTATTGTCACTCTCTTGCAAAACATTGATCATGGAATATAAAAAACAACATATCTGCATCAGCATGGGCTCATCTGGATTTGTTCGAATCTCGGAGAGGTTTTCACAAAACATATGCCCTCTTTCAGCCTTTAGGGGAAAGGCAACGCTTTCTAGGGGACATATTAATTCTCCATCCAGATAGCAGGGCTTGATTGATTCAAAGTCTATTCTTAGTTGGCATTTAGCTTAGCGCTAAATGATTTTCGGCTCGAACTGTCTCTGTCTCTGTTAGCCACTCTCCTCCTCTATTTCCCCCCTTTTGTGTTTCTGTCTTTCTACCATAATGTATTTTTTCCCTCTGTTTCTCTCTCTTCTTCCCTCACCTCATCTTCACTGTCTTGCTCCCTAATTACGTACTGCCTCCTTTTACACGTCCTTCCTCTCCTTCCTCCATCACTCCTTATTCCTCGGTGTAAAAAGTCATAGTCTGCATTTCGAAGGGCTGAGAACAGCTGCCTCTCTCTCGCTCAGACATGGACAGATCTTGTTATGGAGCTGGATAAACTGCTTCTTAGTCAGGCCATCATGAGCATGCAACTCTTTCACTTTTTTTTCAGAAGTTTGGAGCAAAACAGTTATCCCTGTACCAAGAAACAAGGAGGCTACACAAAAAACACATTCTACAAAAAACTAAGTTTTGTTTGCTGCTTTGTTTATTTGTTACTACTAAGTAATGGAATCCCAACCTCTGAGGTAAATACTATTATGCTATGTGTGTTAATACACAATGATAAAGTTAAATGAATACCTGGGAGTGAATCACTCATACTGATTGTGTCTTTTACAGCCCTATTTTCCCATTAACAGCAGGTATGTGTACATGACTGGGAGAACTATACATGTTGTTGCTATAGAGCAGAGGCAACTCATCACTGCAATTAATAACAGGTTAAAATATGGACTTTATTAACAGCTGTTTCATTCCTAAAATGTTTTTTATATATAATACAATTCTAATAGTAGTTGTGTGTGGCATAAATGCTTAAAAGACAAGTAGTCAGGGGCGGACTGGGTCAGTTTCCAGGGCTGAATTTTAGTCCCAGTCCGCCCCTGACTACTTGTCTTTTAAGCATTTATGCCACACACAACTACTATTAGAATTGTATTATATATAAAAAACAAACGGCCAAATGAAATGTCAAATGTTAGAAATCCGCTGTTTATTATT
>NW_011369947.1:26424795-26431217 GCF_000735185.1 Notothenia coriiceps | reverse complement strand
ACATCGTACCTAAACCTCAGCTAAAAGTTATTAAGAGTAAAATGAAGATGAGAATGTTCAATATGGGATGGAGCCTAACGCGTGTGCAAAGAAGAATCATTCATTATAACGCTTGCTGCCTTTGCGATTTCCTCTGCAATATAAAACTTGCCTTGGTAAGAGCCAGGACCTGCATCATTCGGTTCTCACTAGCTGTGATTATGTCGAAGTCGAACGACAAGTGGCATTTGCGAAGATGATAATAGAACAGATTTCCATGACTTATATGTATGGGCTTTTTGCGCGAGAGCGCCAGCATAGGACAGCAGGGCAGTCACATGGACATTCAATAATAAGACATAATTGTCTCGCCATGTTTCACTTACATCTTCGCTTAAGTGCCTTGCGGAGAATGGTAGTGGAACTGCTTGACAGCGGTGCGCAGACCTATATCTAATCTCTTACATGGATTACAACTTGATGAGGGCGTATTGTAACGATAAGTCCCAATATAGTTATCACATTTGGTCTTTAAATTGTTATTCCAAAACAGGTATTCAAGCCTTACACCACTCCCTCGCTGATAACCAGCTCCCTATTAAATTGCGGTGGTCTAATTTCGTTATTGTACATTCGTTCTCTTCTCCAGCCAGTCCAAGATGCTGAGTCTTCTGTTTATGCTAGAAATCGCTTTCAATCTCCTTTGCAAAAGCGAGTCACCCTTACAGAAAAGAAGGTTAGAACTCTTAACAGGCTAGAACGGCTGTAACAATACGGCGCGATTCTTAACGGAGAGACGTAGTGGAGACGTGCGATCAGCGCCCTCTTGTGTTTCAGCGGTTGCATTGTTCACAGACACAGGACGCCCATCCACTGCGGGCCTCTATCAGGTATTGCAAGTAGAATGAACAGGATTCTAGCCTGTAAGAGGACAAGAGGCCCAGAGTGTAACAAAATATTGCGAGAGGCGGCCAGGAGGATATCGCAGTTTCGTCTCCGCGCGGCTGCACAATGTCTTTGGAGCATCGTTGTGGTCACTATTGACACCATTGGTGACACCAATATGATACACCACATATGGATGTCAAGCCACAACTTCAGTAAACGCGTTAGCATAGGCTGAGTGGGGCAAATAAACCAGGCCCCGTTTGGTGCCATTGCGCCAACTACACCCGACTGTTATCATGAGCCCGGTTATTGAGCCACAATCGCCCTCACATAAAGTGTGTGAGAGGAAAGTTAGCCAAAATAGAATGAAATTGTCCAAATTAAGTTGAAAGGGCGTTCGCTCTGATTAGCAGACGAGGAACAAATAACGAGATCTCCTATGGGCAAGTCATGGAGTGAAAATTACTCTATGATACAACAGTGAGTTAGATTCTGAACACATACTTGTACTCGACCTATCCATGGAGTTTCTATTATAGGCTTGAGGCCCATCGTGGCCAAGACGCTGACCGGGTGTTTAAGATAGCACAGAATCTTGAGCGCACAGGGGGGTACAGCAGCCAGGTTGATAGTAGAGTACGCGCGTGCGGGTTCTGGAACAGTCACTCACAACATTGTGGTTGCAGAGTCGACAGTATGCGAGAAACATAAGCAGGGAATCACTGTATGGCACGGAACATAGGAGACCTCTCTGCGCGGAGCTGGGTGAGTCAAGGGCAGTGCTCGCATTGAGTCCATCAAACCTGCGTTCCCCCTTTTGAGGTTGAAGTCATAACGGCCGCCGGGTTGGGTTCAGCATATTCGTTTGCCGCGTGGTGGTGTCGTAGAGTCTGTGGTGTGTGTGTATGAGTGATGCTGGATAGGTGTGTGATGCACAGAGAGCGTGTGTGCTGTGTGGATGTAGTGTGTTGTGCTATTGTGTGTGTGTGGGGTGAGTGTTGTTGTCGTGTTGTGTGTGTTGTGTGGTGGTGTGGTGTGTCGATGATGTATGACACACAGAGGAGCGTACGGACTCCAGGATCACCTGGCAGGCCGTTGCACTGACGTACTCCTTTTGACTGCTCTCAAGATACCAAAGAGTTGGTGATGCACCGAAACTCTGTCGACGCTGTCGCATATAAGTGGCGCAAAGCACGTACCGGCCACAGCAATTGGCCGCTGCTTCCCAGAGGCAAGCCTAGCGTGAAGAAATGCCCTCAAGGTCAATGGGAGTGCATGAGCCAACCCACCTTTAGGCACAAAGGCCGGGTTGGGCTTCGCAATACTCTCGTTTTGCTCCGCGGCAACACTGGTACACGAAGAGCACAGAGAGCGGTGAATATCACTAACTCGTTTGCAGGTGCCAGGAGCCAGTAGAACAACACGCTGGTCTCAGTGACAGGTGCTTCATGTCAGCGTCTTCCAGGGGTTCAAATGGAGCTCGAGCGAGCCCCATCCAAAAACCACTGTCAAGTCCCACAGGGCACCACAATGACCTGGAACGGGGAGCGAGCCGCCTTTCATAAAACGGCAGACCAAGGGATGTTGGCTAGCCGTCTTTCTCCCAAAGCCCACATGGCATGCGGCAATAGCAGCCAGGTACACTTTGATCGTGGAGAAAGCTCTGTGTTTATCAATCAGATCCTGTAGAAATGATAGAATCACACCGACAGGGCATTGAAAAGAGATGTGTTTCTTTTGAAGACACCACTCCTCAAACACCCTGCACTTACAGTCATAGAGAGACCTGGTGGAGGAAGCCCTTGCACTCTGAATAGTGTTTATCACTTTCTGAGGGAGCCCCACTGTACTCAAGTTATACCACTCACGGGCCAGGCCCATAGCGCCAGGCGCTCTGGGTGTGGGTGAAAAATCACCCCCCCCGCCTGAGATAGTATGTCCCTGCGTAGCGGGAGCTGCCACGGCTGTCCGCACAGCAGCTGATATATCTCCGCCAGCCAGTACATTGCAGGCCAGTGTGGAGCTATTAGGATCAGTGTGTGGCGTTGTTCTCTCACTCTGGCCAGAGTTGGGGGTATTAGAGCCAGGGGTGGGAACGCGTACAGAAGGACCGGAGGCCAAACGTGCGCGAGCGCGTCCACGCCTAACGGTGCGTTTAAATCGCGCATTGAAAAGAACAGCTGACATTGAGCATTTTCTTTTGATGCGAACAGATCTACCGCGGCTCGGCCGTGACGCACCCACAGCTGACTCACAATTATTGGATGTAGAGTCCAGTCTGCATATAGTGGTGCACCTCTGGACAGCAGATCTGCCCCGAGGTTCATCACTCCTGGTACGTGCGTCGCTCTCAGAGAGAGGAGAAGAACGCAGCTCCACAAGATCAGTTTGCGTGCCAGCATGTGTAACTGGAGAGAACGCAAACCCCCTTGACGGTTTATATACGATATTGTGGTCGTGTTGTCTGTCCTCACGAGGACATGATGTCCTCTGAGAAAAGGCAGAAAGCGTTTCAGGGTGAGGAACACCGCTAAAAGCTCCAGGTAATTTATGTGCGACCGTTGGAGGTCTCTGCTCCAGAGACCCCTCACAGGTTGACCTTCGTATATACCCCCCCAGCCCGTCAGACATGCGTCTGTGGTGACCACCTTCCTCGATAGGACAGCACCCATAGGCACACCCCGTACTAGAAAAGTCGGTCGTAGCCAGTGGCGCAGTGCCATTACGCATTTCATAGTGACCATCACTCTCCGCGCGCCATGACGCGCGGGGTTTAGTCTGAGGGCGGCTACCCAGCGCTGAAACTCCCTCATGTGTAAGCGTCCCAGTCGTACCACCAGGATGGCTGACGCCATGAGCCCCAGTAACCGCAGACATGATCTGAAGAGAACATATTTGCGCAGCCGGAAATGAGCGAGACAAGCTCTGAAGGCTTTCACTCTTTCTGCTGACAGGCGGGCTGTAAAGGGCACCGAGTTCAGGTGTAGACCCAGGAAGAGTACAGTCTGGGCTGGGGACAACATGCTCTTTTCTGTGTTTATTATGAAACCCAGGTCGAGCAGGTGTTTTACGAGGATATTTGTCTGCGTAATAGCCTCCTGTTCCGACTGTGCGAGAAGCAACCAGGCGTCCAGGTAGGTTGCCAGGCGAAAACCCTGTTGTCTTAACGGGGCTATCGCGGCTTCCGTACATCGTACAAACACTCTTGGACTGAGAGACAGACCGAAGGGAAGTACTCTGTACTCGTAACAGACACCCTGAAATGTGAACCTCAGATATTTCCTGTGTGGGTAATATACTGGGATGTGGAAATACGCATCTTTCAGATCGACTGATGTGAACCAGTCGTTTTGTCGCACGAGACGTAGCAGAGATGTGTGAGTGAGCATTCTGAATTTGTATCTTTTGAGATATTTGTTCAGAGCTCTCAAATCTAGTATTGGCCGAATTCCGTTCCCTCCCCGTTTGGGAACGAGGAAATACTTGGAATAAAAGCCGCTCTGACTCTGTTCGGAGAGTATTATAGATATAGCCTTCTTTTCTAGTAGCGAGAGAATCTCTCGCTCCAGAATATGGGCTGACTCTCCCCGGGCTTGTGAATACAGAATGCCCGAGAAGCGAGGGGGGGTGACAGCGAATTGGAGCCTGTAGCCCCGTGTTACTGTCTTGAAAACCCAAGCAGAAGCTGTGAGCATCTTCCACCTTTCGCTCCTTAAAGCGAGCGGAGACGTCACGTCTCTTTCCCTCTGAGTCTCTATTTGTTGTGTTATGGGGCCCTCTAGTGTCTGAACACGGCGATACCCCAGGTTGATAACCCCAGCCGACACTGCGCATGCGCGTGGCGGTGGTGCCTTCACAGACCAGTCTATTATCCGCCTTTTGAGAGAGGCCGTAGCTGCTCTCAAAAGAGGGACAGGTGACAGACTGTTTATAGTTTTTATTGTTTTTCTTTTCATTTTTTTGGACTGCGCCCTCGGCTTGAAGCCTGGATGCGACAGTGAAAGATGGTTTATTTGAAAACAATGGTATTTGTGGCATGTGTTTTTGTGACTTAGGCAGATAGCAGAACTCGCTGTCTCTGGTATTAAGTCCGTTTCCCTTCTGGCACGAACATGAGGATGGCGTTGCGGCATCACTCGAGGCGGCGGGAAGATGGGGGCCTGGTGGCACCCCGAAAACACATCTGGAGCTGGGGAACAGGGAACTTCCAGCTCTGTCACCGAGGAGAGGAGAGGAGGCTGTCAGGCCGCCCGCTTCTTCTTCCTCGACTGGTGACTGAAAATCTGAGTCGGCTGTGCCTGAACGGCTGCTGCCGGAACCGGAGATTTTCTCGGCCAGCTCGTCCTCGTCTCCTGCCTAGGCTGGGGACTCTGGGCGGGCTGTGGCCTCTGCTTCCTCGGTACCTTGAACCGGGCAGGATGTGAGGCAACTCGGGCGAAGGACTGCCGCGAGACCGTCGCAGGTAGCGGCTGGACCCTTCGGGGGAGACAGAGGTGGAGGGCCTCGTCTTCCTTCTTTTTCGACTCACACCTCCGCTGCATCGAGACTAAAGTTGAGCCGAAAATACCCTCGGGAACGATAGGCATGTCGAGAACATCCTCCTTTTCCCGGTCTGGGAGGTTGGTCAGGTTGAGCCACCTGGCTCTCTCCTGTACGCACCATTATGCCCATGACTTTGCCCGTGGCCTAGAATGCACAGCGCTGCACACGGAGGCAAATGTCCGTGATCGCTGCGATCTCGTCCCATACGGCCGGCCCAGGTTTGCTCGACAGGTCCTCGCAGAGCTCCGCCTGGTAGGCGGTCAGCAGTGAGGATATGTTGAGTGCCCTGGCGGACAACGCTGCGGCTTTATAGGCCCGTTCCGTCATCGCTGACTGGAATCGGTCTGCCTTCACCGGTAGCTTGGGGTTCCTGCTTGGTGTCGGAGCCAGCCTCGGTTGGAGGTGGGCTGCCAGCAGCGGTTCCATGGGCGGTATGCGGAGCATGTCGAGCCTCTCCATACCGTCACAGTCCAGGGGGGAGGCACCCTGGATCCACAGGGGCCTTATTACTGAAGGGGCGGTCTCTCCACGAGACCGACACCTCGTCCAGCATCTCCGGGAAGGAGCTGCCTCTTTGTCCTCGCTGCTTGGGGCAAAGTCTTCCCCTCGCAGCGAGACCTGGAGGTCTCCTTGGCCATTTCAGGCCATGGGATGTCCAGCCTGGACGCGGCACATTGACACACGGCCTGCAGGTCCATGCTCAGACAGGGCGAAGCTGGTGCGCTACCGCCCGGGAGAGCAGCCATCGCTCCCGGCTTTGCAGCCTGAGCTGATGACACGAAGATATCATCTTCTTGCTCATCCGAGTCGGACAGGAGGAACTCAGAGGCATCCTCTTCGTCCTCCATGTAGTCCAACTCCAGGACATCCTCCGCGGGCGAGACCATGGTGAGGTCCAGTTGGGAGCCCCAGCTTGACGAGTCCCTGACTCCTCTGGTGTGAGGGAGAGAAGCGTCCATCTCGTTCGCCGTGTTGATGGCGTGGAGAGGACCCGCTCGTAACAGGTACGTTGC
>NW_011369947.1:26419251-26422572 GCF_000735185.1 Notothenia coriiceps | reverse complement strand
AAGTATCAGCCGTATCTCGCGTCTCTCCTCCGGTACACAGCACCGTAGTGTGGAGTTGCATTAGGTAACGCGAGATACGGCTGATACTTGCGCATTAGTTTCTGTTATGGATCAGTATCAACAGTCCTGCCAGTAACGTTACTATATTATCAATGCTACGTTAGTTATAGCCTGTATATGATAGCTAACTTCACAATGTTGTGATGTGACGTTAGCTAACATTCTGTAGCTAACGCCGGTCACTCACCAAGATAGCTGCCCAGTTCTCCACTGGTTCTCCTCACACCACAGCTCAATTTCTCTCCGATGGCCGTTATTTCTTCTAATCCTTGGCTGCTCCTGGTCTCTTGGACGCCTAGCAGGCTCATAATTATAAGGTTGTGGTCCGTCCTATGCATTCGAATATTCATGTTCAACTTCTTCTGTGTCTTCTGTGTTGAAACTAGCATTGGGATCCATGTTTATTAATACGTTATACCGGCCGCTCTCCCCCTTGTGTCCCCCGTGTTACGTCACACGCGGGAGGTCACGTGCCGAGGCTTTTTTATGCGGAAGTGAACATTTCTTACAAAAACGACGCCAGATGTCACTGAAGTGTATATTTCTGTATATTTTTTTGAAAATCTAGTGTATTCATCATTTTCCTACACATTTATTCACAGGTGTCTTTAACCTGGAAGTTGCTCTTTAAGGAAAATGTAAGTGTGCATATACTCTGGGACCAGATCTCCGGATGATTTGGGTATTTTTTAACTCATGTCTCACCATTCTGGCTTCGTTGAGCAGCTTCCATAGGGATAAACGGGGCCCTGCCTCCAACGCTGAGTCTAGTTCTCTTTATACATCCATGGTTTTAAAATGAGGTAACCATTCGGGTTGTGTAAAAAAAAGCATGAGCCCTTGTTGACTGTCAAAGGACGGTCAGCTAAGATTGTTAGGTGAACATAAAAGGATTGTAGAAGTAAAAGTAAACCATTGAACCAAAGTAAACCATTCACAATAACTATATAATTTGTGAAAGCCTAGAAACAGCAGGCCTCTTGATGCTCTTGTCATTGAGGGCACGGATATGAGGTTATGAATGTCCCATGAAGCATGCTATCCACAGCCTGTAAAAAAAATATCTTGTTATGACCATGAAGAGCACATGATGACAACTGGCTGAATGTTATGCATACTGTTTCCGGGCAACAGCACGGCTCTGATGCAGTTTCTTTATTAGTGTCGATGCTCGTCGCTGGCAGGCAACTGGTTTTAGTCAGCTGTTCTCCCTGTTTCAGTAGTTAATTAGATAGTTAAATAATACAACGTAAGGATTAATTTCCATTTCTTTTGTAATGCTACAGGGACGTTACATCTTGGAATATTGCATAGATGCTTCACAGTCAGAATGCCAGGAGGTTTTTACCATTCTTCCCCTTATGCCCATATCATGAGCGTACTCCATTATTGTTAACTTGAGGCAATATGAAACATGCGGTACACAGTATGAAGACAGTGTTCACTTCATCATTAGCCTCTTGTTTCTTGTGGAAACGTGTTAGATTGAGGAGGTCGGTGCCACTTTAGACCTTTATGTTAAATGGCGGCAGGTTCCAAAATGGAATGGACTGATATAAATTCCAGATGCAGAGCCATTACCAGGCCAAGGTCAAACTCCAATGATAGCAAATGTAATGTCTAGTCTGTTAATTTTGACATCTTTGGTTTACTCATGTCATGTTTAGTTAGTTAACAGTTTTCTGTTGTATGTTTTATGTTTAGCTTATTCTTTATCTTTAGATTAAGTTAGTTGTGTTTTTTCATGTGTCATTGTCAGTGTTGGGACTAACGCGTTACAAAGTAACGCGTTACTGTAACGCAACTACTTTTTGCTGTAACTAATAGCGTTACTAGTTACCTATTCGCATTAAGTAACGCCGTTATAGTTGCTGTGATTTAAATGGGTGCGTTACTGCGTTACATTATGTGATGGAACTGAACCGAATCTCCCTGCGGATGTAAGTTACAGGCGAATACAGCGATGTCCTCTCACAGCACCATGGAAAAGTGAAAGTAACCAGAGAGGAGTAATGATTGGTTAACGCGGGGTAACATTTCAGGGTAAGCCAATCAGAGACAGAGTTGGGCGTGTCTTGCCTTATGGGGAAAATACACACACACGAACACTTGCTAATGCTAACACACACACGCAACGCTCACCACCAGCACACACACACACAATGGCAGATGCAAGTATGAGCGAGAGCAGCGGCGCATTTGCAACATGGAAATATAACCACTATTTTCAATTTGTGGGGATAAAGGATGCAAAAAATATTACGGTCAAATGTAAACTGTGTGCAGGACAAAAAGCATTGTCCACATCGAAAAACAGCAATGCCAATCTCCTGAAGCACCTAAGTAATGTACATGGAGCTATACAACTAGTCGCCAAAGACCCCACCGTCTCAACCACCGGCAATGACCCAGATGGAGCAACACCATCTAAACAGCCAATAAACGATTTTTTTGAATCGCCACATGTCACCCAGAGTCAACTAAATAGATTGATTGCCAGGTATGTTGTTGAGGACATGCTGCCCATCGCAACTGTTGCCTTCAGAGAACTAGTCAGCAAAAAACAACAGAAAAACTTGTATTTTTAATGTTATTATTTTTAAAGTAAAGTAACTTGTTACTAGTTGCTTTTATAATTTATTAACTAATAAAGTAACTAGTTACTTTTTTGAGAGCAGTAACTATAACTATTACTAGTTACTTTTTAAAAGTAACTTGCCCAACACTGGTCGCCACACAGTCGTGTGTGAACAGGGAGTAGAGAAGAGGGCTGAGCATGCAGCCTTGAGGGGCTCCGGTGTTGAGGATCAGGGTGGAGGATGTGATGTTTTAACCTCAAGACAAAAGACAGGTTTGCATCCAAATGTAAAGCAAATGTAAATTGAATTTACGAGAAACTGCCAAATTACATTTTTACATTACATTGCATTTAGCTGACGCTTTTATCCAAAGCGACTTACAATAAGTACATTTGACCAGGAATATACAACCTCATCAACCAAGAAAACAGAATCGTATAATTACATCAAGTTTCATAGAGCCAAACATTTCAAGTGCTATTCAACTGGCTTTAGATAAGCCAGTCCTTGATACAGTAAGTGCTCTGTTAGCAGTTCTTTGTTACTAATTCTGTCTCTCGAAGTGGAGTCGAAAGAGATGAGTTTTCAGTCTGCGCCGGAAGATCTGCAAGCTTTCTGCTTTCCTGATTTCAATGGGGAGCTCATTCTACCATTTTGGAGCCAGGATAGCAAACCCACGTGT
>NW_011369947.1:26409289-26419228 GCF_000735185.1 Notothenia coriiceps | reverse complement strand
TTTTTGAATCGCCAGGTATTACCCAGAGTCAGATAAACAGATTGATTGCCAGGTATGTTGTTGAGGACATGCTGCCCATCGCAACGGTCGAGTCTGTTGCATGCCTTCAGAGAACTAGTCAGCAAAAAACAACAGAAAAACTTGTATTTTTATTGTTATTATTTTTAAAGTAAAGTAACTTGTTACTAGTTGCTTTTATAATTTAGTAACTAGTTACTTTTTTGAGAGCAGTAACTATAACTATTACTAGTTACTTTTTAAAAGTAACTTGCCCAACACTGGTCATTGTTCACTTGATAAGTTACAGTCACTAACATCTATTCAATGTCTCATCATGCAATGCACATTGCACTTCCTGCTTTTTTTTGTACTTACCTTTCCATCTTGTTTCAGAGCTCTTGACTTCCTGCCATTGTGTGTTTTCCCGTGAGATTGTCTGCCCCACCCTTGATTGTTGCCACCTGTGACCCATTAACCCTTGTACATATACTCCTCTTCTCTCTTAGTCCTGCGCCAGTTTGTCTTGTTCCATGTGTAGTCAAGAGACCTAGCATTAATTCAAACCAATAAGTTATTTTGTTTGTACAATACTTAGAGCCAATATAGTATTCTGTTTTAGCCTGTGACAAGTTTCTCCTCTTAAAGAGTGATTATTTGTCATACTTTGTTTCCTAAAATGTATTTAGGACATGACATTTTTGTTAAGTGTTCGGGTAATGCACTTGAGTACAAATAATTTAGTTATGTTCATGACAGCTCAAACACCACCTCAATAAACACTGCTAAATCAGGTAAAAAAAAGATTGTCATGTTTTCTTCTACGACAAAATATATATGTCAATCAATACCGCACTGGTAAATATCAGATTTTTTATGTGTCATATAAAAGAGCGGATGCTAACAAGTGGCAAAATGAGACTACTAAACGTCATAATGCCAAACATTAGCCACCTTTGGCTTAGCTTCATGAAAACGGTGTTCATATGTGGAGATATGCTGCTGATCAAAGATTACTGAAAGTTTGTTAGCCAGAAATATAATTTTCTACAATATTCCGAGATCCAATTAAAACATCCTATTGATTTTTGTCAAGCAAGCCCTTTCAATGTTAATGGCCTACAAAAATATGTCATCAATGCTCCACTCTATAGGTGATAGCAGGAGATGGAGCTCCTCATATGTGGAACTGACTGCCTGTTACTGTATTATTAAGATGCATGAGTGGGACTATAAATAATTTACGAGTTATATCCATGTACGGTAAAACCCTATTCATTTTAACATGATATTTAATACATGAGCTCAAGGTGTCCGGATCTTTGTGATAATTACAACAACAGTAATCCTTCTATGGTGACCATTTTATAACGTATGCAGCCTGTCAGTGTGGTTCACTTTTATATAGGTCACTACAGGAGTTGCTGATTTATGAAATTTTCAAGCGAAAACATCTTATCTGTCCAGCTTTATACCTCCATTAGGCCCTCTTTGGGTGTTATTGATGGATCTGCAGGGATACATCATTTATGTCACTGCTTCTGACACGCGTCCTTAAGATCAAAATCTCGGGGCAAGGCGTTGCATCTCCACTTCCTCCAAAAGTCCTCTCTGTTTGTTTCCCTCCCTCTTCCTCACTTCCTTTTAATTCATCCATCCCCCCTTTATCTCTCTGTCGTTTCTATCCACTGGTTAATAAAGATGCATGAATACTAAATTATAATTTGAATGTCCAGAAGTTATATGCAGTACAGATGTGGCTTGCCAACATGGAAACAGCTGGTTCAACTCCCAAAGGTGTACTACACCATTTGACACATTCTGTTAGGGTTAGTGAAACAGACAGGACCCAAATGCAGATTGCACAGAGAAAAATACCTTTATTTCAAGGTTGTAGGTGACAAAAAACAGAACACTACCCTGAGAACAAAGTCTCAGACAAACGAGGAACCAACAAAGACAGACAGCAAAAACAGAACTTAAATACACACAAGACTAATCAATGAAACAAAAGACAGGTGAGGAGGGAGGAGAAAACACAGGGGCACCAGGTGAACACAATCAAGTAAACAGGTAGGAGGGAAAAGGTAGGAGGGAACACACACAGACAGACAGGAAACCAAGGACAGATCTAAACAAGACAAAACACAACACAGACAGAAAACAAAAGACAGATCTAAACAAGAAAAAACACAACACAGACAGATCGTGACACATTCAGTGGAATGAACTTCAAAAATTGATTTTAACGATTTTAAGTATCTTTTCCCCCGTATCACCATATTTGGAGTGAAGGTACAGACCATGTGACTGTCCAAAAATATTTCATCACCATACTGATAACGTATTAGCAATCAATTACAACTTCTATGCAAGGAGATATTGCAACAGCTTGTGCTATTGTTGACTATAGCATTGATTAATGCTTAAACCCACTTCCAACCTCACCTTTTATGCATTTCAGATAGATGCCATCGCCAAGCACACTTCCTACACCATGCTAGGAGAATGAATGGAAAAATGCTTTCGGAAAATACAGTAGCATTCCAGGGCATTTATGTATTATGTCTTGAGTAAAAAACACATTTGGTACTTAGGTTAATTTTAAGACTAATTTGCTGTTTTCGAAATAGCCAAATGTTCCATCTGTTTTTTCATTAAGTCATTTTGATTTGATTCTCAAAAGCGGCTGCCAAACAAATCTTGGACATTGGATATTAGTATGTGTAAGGTGTAAAGTTTGGTTTTTGAACTGTAAAAGCAGAGCTGTTGGTTGAAGTTGAATTTGTACATGTCTTCTAACTTCAATTCAACTTCCTGTTCTGAATGTTACTACCCAAATGTGATAGTAATCATTCAAGTAAGTATCTCATCAGTTGCTTTTGCTATCATGCCTGTATGACTCACAGCCATGATTACTGAGAGCTGACTACTTTCAGTATATTAGACCAATTTATGAATGTCATTACTTTACACTTTCTGATTGCTACATGATATATAGGATTTTTCCATTAGAACAACAATAAAATAACCTGCTTTGAAGAGCAGTTTAAGTTATTTCACTCAGTGTCAGAAATGTTGTTCCTCTGAAAAGAACAAGCATCTGAACCAGGAAAACACAGAGCTATTAGATGCTTCTTATGATAGATTCCTCCTCTAAGAACGTTTCTGGCTCTCAACAAATGCATAAAGTCTCTTTGCCAGATAATTAAACATCTTATTTGCCAGTTCTTTGCAGCAGGCCTGACTGTCAGTATTATGCAAAAATAGTTTTTCAGACAGTACAAAATAAGTTTTCTGACAATATCCTCAAATGTTCAGCGACAAAAGAATAAAAGGCAGATTAAAAAGGCCACTGTAGTAAGATACAAGTAGGGGGAGACTCCTGGCGATGCAGAAAGCTTGACTACGCTGCAGAGTGGGCGATGTATACAGTACATAAGAGCCCAACAATTTGCGCACCATTTGAAAAACAAGCCGTTAAGGAAAACCACAGGGGTAACAGGATAATTGTGCATGTGCCATCTCCATCAAACCATCTCTGGAGCTTTTCCTCAGGTTCTCCACCCTCTTACTCAGCTGGCGAAGTATATATTAACTCACCCATACTGCAGCACACTTAATAAAACAGCAAACTGCTAATTGTCAAATTAGTTCACATGTCAGCGCATTCTAAATAAGGCTCATGAAGGGGTAAAAAGCTGCTAGCACAGCCGTGAGCGTTAGCAGGGGTGGGGCCGCAGCGGCCGTGGGACTGCTTGTAGCGAGCGAGCTTAGTGGGGGCGGCAGGTCTTGTACTTCGTCGTCAGCACGACTCTGAACAATTCAAGGAGAACCGCACAGCAGTCAGAAGAAGTGAGAGCACGTTTGAACGCATCTCTGTTGCCTCCCCTGGGGGATTAAGTCCTTGAGCATCGAATGGCAGAGACTTGTTAAACCAACGCGCTTTACTGAACCAGAAGCGGCTGTGGAGAGGAGCTCCATCAACCCTGTCTTTGTCCGGGGGCATCGCAAAACACCACTGCATTAAGAGCTCTCAGGGAGAAGGACAATTATTGTTTGATGAATTGCGGAGGTTCTCGCACATTTCCTAACAACACGAAAGATTTAGATTTAGAAAGTCAAGTATCAAGTCTTTGTTTCTCGAATACAGAGCTATTATGTTCTTGGTGAAACTTTGTCAACATTTTCTGCATGTTATTAACTTTAGCAAGATAATGTATTTGCAATTGTATAAGCCTTTTTCTCCCCTACAATCAGCCCATATACATTTGAACAATCTCATTTTCTACTGATTAATGTCCCAGCCACTCAATAGCTAATTACTTTCATTTGCTGCATGAGAACAAGAGCACTGTGATGAGTAATGCCTTTAGCTGTCTCCATGTGTGGGTCTGTTTACACACAATTCGAATAAAGGCCAAGATCTGGCTTAGGGGATCCATCCCAGTGCTTTCTCCTTTAATAAGACAAGAAGGATGCCAATTATGGGCCCTTTGCTGCAGACTCAACTCCCAGACCTCCCCTTTAAATTGGACGCTTGAACTGCCAATGCGTACGGAATGTCTACCCTTTGCCTGCACTAGTTTCCAAGTTTCACAGAGAAAGGAGGGGGGGGGGAAGAAAACAAGAATTGTAGACATGCACCATTCAGCTCGTATTCGGAAGGTTACAGTGAAACTTGCCATTGATTCATCGTCAGTCGTCAGTGTCAGAGGCCTTGAGCAGAATGTGGGCTGGTGCAAAAGAGGAGGTAATGGATCCTTACAAAAGAGATTATGAGGGCACAGACAGAGTGGAAGAGGGGGGAGGTGATGGGGGTCATCATCTAGAACAGTGGGAATGATTTGCTGACAATTCAAAGAAGCATTTTTGAATTTGCTAATAATAAGTGGAGGAAATGACTTGTACTCAGGGTTGAGAGGGTTTAATAGTTGCCTGTGAAATAATTCTAACAAGTAACCTAATCTTAGTCTAAATATATGTAAGTAACGAAACTTGATTATTTTTGGATTACATATACGATTAGAGAGAAGATAAATACAAATACAATGTTTTTTACTTAAGGGTATTATGTAAGACAACAGAATAATGTAACCTAAGAAAAGAGGAAGCAAGGATGTTTATTATCAAAAATGTGTCCTATGCTCAGAGATTTTATTTAAAGAAAACCATCCTTTCAGTAAGAATATTCAGGCAGTGGTCTATACACCAACAGTGAAACACATAAGCACATACTACATTTAAAAAAAGCAGAAATAAAATCTGATCGCTTGAAAAAAGAAAAATGAACAAAAGAATGTGAAAACCATAAATCATATTCAGCCAAAAATAAAATGTTATCCAATGTTATCCATTAGTCCAACAGCCTGGTTGTACTTAAGCTTGTATGCAATTGACAATGGAAATCAGATGAAAATCAGGTGAAGGTTATTCAAGGTTTTTTCGCTGCCTCAAAGGATATAAGATTTTTTACCTTAAAATATTGCAGTGTTACAGTGCATGCAAGGATTTTCCTTTTTGTTGTAAGCTTTCAGATTTGAATTTCAAACACTTTTTTTTCATTGTTAGCATTTATGAATAACCTTCAATAGAGTCCCAGAAGCACAGGGGACGTGTGTTTAACGGAATAAATACTCTGGAATCATGTGCTGCAGAGTCCTAACTGATTCACTCCGAAGAGCTGCATGGAAAATGGACATTACAGAAATGCTTTTGAATAACTGACCCAAACCCTCAGCAATGCCTGTCTGACTGTCTGCAGGACATCAGAGCCTGGATGGCCTTGAACTTTTTAAAATTCAATGAAAAAAAGACTGAGGTGATAATAATTGGACCCAGTGGTGGCCCAAATGCCCCGCCTGTGCTGGATTCTCTTGTCCCATATGTGAAACCCATTGTCACAAACCTGGGTGTACGGATTGATCTTGATTTTAAACTAGACAAACAGATAAATTCTGTGGTAAAATCCAGCTTCTTTCAACTAAGACTTTTAGCAAAGGTCAAGCCTTTCCTTTCTTTTAATGACTTTGAGAAAGTAATACATTGTTTTATATCCACTAAACTGGATTACTACAATGCTCTGTACATTGGAGTAAGCAAGGCTTCCCTGTCACGTCTACAGCTGGTCCAGAATGCTGCTGCGCGCCTCCTTACAAGGACAGGCAGATATGAACATATTACGCCTGTACTCGCCTCGTTACACTGGCTACCAGTCAGTTTTAGAATCCAATTTAAAATGTTGCTGTTCGCATACAAAGCCCTAAACGGTTTAGCCCCACCGTACATGGCAGATCTTTTAAAACCATACACACGGACACTGAGGTCTGTTTACAGACTCCTTCTGGTCGTCCCTAAATCGAGGTTGAAGCAGCGAGGAAACAGAGGCCGTTTCTCAATCGCGAGGATGCTGGCTTGGTAGTCACGTACTTCGAAGTCACTTCGTTCAGAAACGAAGCAAGTATGCTTCCAAGCCACGGCTTCGGAAAACGAAGAAGAATAGAACAGGCTAACAAGTGTGCCACTCTCTCTAACGGTTTCAATATAAACTGTACCAAAAATAAATACCTCACGATGTCTATCTAATTATGAACTTGCTTTACTTTCACGGAACACATTTTTGGTGATAACAAATTTAACAAAGTAACATATTTCCCAACACATGTTCTAAGCCACCACATAATTACATTTAAATGTGTGCTGCGTCGGTTCAGCCATTCTCCGCAAGGGTTTTTGAAATTGGTCCGTGCGCAAAGCATTGTGGGGATTTTAAGGACGCAAAGTCTACCCATGTGCAGCCTCGAAATTTCCCCCAAACCAAGGACGCGGCCTCGGTGGAATTCCAAGTATGCTGGACATTGGAACGGTCCTGCTGCGCCACTTGATGACGTAGCATCCTTGAAATATTGGCTTGGAAGTCAGTATCCTCAAGATTGAGAAACGGCCTTTGCTGTTGCAGCTCCAAAGTTATGGAACAAATTACCCCTCCAGGTTAGACTTGCTCCAACTCTGCCTGTTTTTAAATCTCGTTTAAAAACCCACTTATTTTCCCTGGCTTTTACAGGCCAGGTATGACACTTGTGCTTTTAAATTTGGGTTTTATCTTACTAGTGTTTTGTATTGTTTTTTTTACGTCGTTAGCCTAAACACCTGGCTCACCCCGGGGTCATGGCCGGAGTTTAGGATTATCCCCCCAGGCCTCCCGTACGAGGGCCATTCTAAAGAAAAAATTACTACAACCTGAATTGTATACGTAGTCTAGACACGTAAAACTCCCCCTTTATTCTCTGATGTGGGTATACTGTGTGTTACATATGTAAATTTATTAGTATTTAGTATTCATGATAAAACCAGGTGAGTGTGTTATGTATGTTATACGGTTTATACTTTTTTAACCTTCTGAACAAAATATAATAGAGACCAAAAAACAGTAAATTAGATAGACAACTAGACTCAACTCCATGACAGACCCCGAGGGACGGTGCCAGTCGGAGTAGCCAGACGGGCAGTAGGAAGTTTAGTAGGCGGGGCGCAAGTGCGAGGAGAAACTCCGTATGTCGTTCTGATCAAAATCCGAGAGTTGTCAATAGAATATGGAAAAAAAGTGGATCAATTGTAAAACAAACCATAATAGTAGTAGGGCGGGCCGTTATATGCATAAATCACTTTGGCGTTGCGTCGGGCGTTTACTACCCAGGACTGAGACGGGAGTGCTCCCACTGACGCTATACAAAATGAGTTAGGTGTAGCACCCGATGCCGCGGCTGTACGGTAAAGTATTCCTAGTATGGCGAAGATTACCGCTGAAGGTAACATAATAGTAATCCAGAGACACTTACACCAACTGGTAAGAGTTCTTGGGCAACGACTCTCGCAGCTCCTCACACACAACACCATCAACACGGCGCAGCTCTCTCGCTTGCGCTCTTTGATTCAATTAGATATTAGATTGTTCTGAGTCCATTAAAACGGGCGCGGCGTAGTGCGGTCTACACATCAATAGTCGCGCGGCGGCCAATGCAATAACCAACCAATTAGACCACGGATCGATCGACGGCGATTTGCCTATGATTCCTCGACAAAGTGTTGTTCCCCCCGCTCTCCAGGAAAGACAGGCTTGGACTCTCCGGACTATTGATTGTAGACCACCTCCATTTACATGAGAGACTCAGGGAAATCTAGTCTTTTTTTTATTGAATCAAATTCAATAGGAGTCACCCCAGTTGCCAAAAGCCAGGTTGGTAAATACATTTGTGTATAAAAGTAAACTCCCCCATCACTAATCATTTGTATACGGGCTTATTATGTTTGTTTACAATTGATCCACCTTTCCATTCTATTGAACGAACTCTCTGATTTTGATCAAAACGGACAACGGAGTTCTCCCGGGGTCCCCCCTCCTCCTTCCCTCTGTCCTCTTGCCGACTACGTCCCTGGTCTGTTGTGAGTGTGATTATTTTACTTGTATTTGTTTATTTATTTGTCAAAGTAACAAAAAAGTATAACCATAACCATACAATAACCAATACCGGTACATGAAATATTTAAATCTAATAATATGTTACATATGTAAACAGAAGTATACCACATCAGAGAAATAAAGGGGGAGTTTACGGGGGTCTAACTACGTAAATTCAGGGGTTGTTAAATTTTGAATGGTCCCCCCTGTACAGGGGCCTGGGGGGATATCCTAACCCGCGCCGGGTGACAAGGGTTTTATCCTAAACGGAAAAAAAACCATTTATCATGGGTAGAAGGTATACGAAAGAAAAAACCCATCATCTAAATTTGATCTCCCGATAGTGAAACACGTCTGTTGCGATAAACTGTTATTTAGTCGTTTTACCGTGGTTTTTGACCTCATCGCCCGAGTCCCGCTCCCTCCAGGTAAATTGGTCGTCAGCCTCAGTTCGAAATGAAGACAAAATATAGGTATTTCTTTTTCATTTAGACAAATGTCAACAAAGTAAGTTTAAATACAAACTGCTCCATAGGTCATATAGAGAAGTAAAAACGAGAGTTCACGGGGGCCTGGCGGATCTGATTCCTCACAGCCCAGCCAGGAGGTGAATATTTTTATCGTGAAATGGTGACGCTGGGAGAGATTAGAGTCTACGTGTGGACTGCAGTGAAAAACAAAGTTTATTGTCACTCGGAAAGATTTTATATGTCATTTCTGCTGTGTTGGCGTGGATCGAATAGTCCATAGATACCTGAAACACGGTTATGAACGACGACTAAAATCTCATGAACCGTGGAAAAAATAAAGTTAAGTTCGTGACACACATACACATATGGCGTGTTACTCAAGATACATACGTCAGGATGTGTATAATCACCGAATGGCACTAGTTTAATAATAAGGTAAAATAAAATTAAACAGCTAATTATTCGTGAAATCATTCCAAGAAAATTTTTCACGACGTTTTATTCCTTTAGTGATTAAGTAACCAAAATATTTTTGCATTGTATCTAGTGTATATGTTGCTGTAGTAGAAATTTGTCAGAGGTATCCAAAAACGTGAAATTGGTGTCGTCTGTTTCTCTCCATAGGGTAGTATTCGTAATCCAAAAATCATAGACCATTTTGGAGGATGAAAAAAAAGAGCTATTTCACGAAAATTAATTTTATCAACACACGGGGATCACGACATCCATTAACGTACGATATACTTCCTCCCTATAACGGTGACTTTAACAGGACGGGCCACATGTTAACGTATGAAAATATAAAAAATAGGTGTAGGTAGGTAAAAATAGAAGATATCGTGTAAATTTTTTTTGTCTCACCTTGTCACGACATGTAAGTGTGTGATATATTTTTTTGTATCGTATTTATGTACTTGTGTCAGGTCTTGTACTTGGTTTTACATTGTGCTCTGTTACCTTTGGTCTAGTCTTCGGTGTCTGACTTTTTGAGAGGATGACTGCATTTTGGTATGT
>NW_011369947.1:26402604-26409244 GCF_000735185.1 Notothenia coriiceps | reverse complement strand
GCTAACTATTCCAAGCAATCATTAATAGCTTTTAAAGAACAATCTATACCTCGTATTTATTACTTTTAGCTAATTATTCAGCCATTTATCCATTATCTTAAAGGCGACCTATCATACAAAATGTCTTTCTACATGAATATGTGTCCCCGGTAGGGATGTGCATCTCCATCACTGAGGCCGATGCGATGCGCATCTCGATACGTTGACACGATACGATACATTAACGATACATTTGAAACACCAGGCGATGCGATACGATACGATTCACCCCTGTTGCGATACAGTTCGATACGATTTGATTCAACATTATGCGATTCGGGGCGATACGATGCGATTCAACACGATGCAAAAATAATGATACTTCAATATGGTACAACAGAGGATTTTTGTTTTATTCCTTATATGCAGCAAATCATGCATTCAAAAAGTGCTTTACATATTTGGTACTGCACATCCCATCATGCCGTTTATTTTTTTACCTTTAAAAGCTCTCCAGAGTAAAGTACAATTGTATAACACCTCACAGTTAAACAATGTAAGGATGCATTGCTCATGATTAACAATGTGCAAATAACAGCTACCATAGTGCAATGCCCATACAGCTGCCAGCCTGATGTGCACTCATTCATAGGCTAACTCACCAGTGAGCAGAAAGCAGTGGGTTCTATATGAACAATAAAGAATACAAATAACCTTTCACAAACAGGTATTTCATAACTGCTTACAGTAAGGAAGACATTTAAATTATAATTGGCCGTCACAGGCTGCTGTAAACTAAACATGTCTAACTTTCAGGTTTCTCTTTTCAGCCGCAGACCCCATGTCGCCTCTTTATGTGCGTCGCTAAGTTCCTCGAACTACATGTGTACTTTAAAGCGGCTCGGCATCGTTAACAATTTGCGAGCGATTTTTCAAGTTGACCGTCTGTAGTATATAGTGCCGCGCACATATACCATCAGGACGTTACTGATGGGGTGCGGCTGCGGAGTGATACTGTGTGTATGCAAGTCCGCATCTAGGACGGATCTATGTATCATGGTTGCAGAACTGTTAAGTAATAAAGATACCTCATACAAAGGTCTACGGATACCTTATTACTCTCCATGACCTGCGGTCAACTATATAGCATAAAGGACTATTACACCGTCTTTCTTGAACAATCCGAAGTGTTGCCAAACGTTTGATTTGTAGGTATTTTTCGGTGCGCTGTGTTTCTCTTTCTCCTCAACTTCCGTGTGTGTTGATAACTGAGACTCTCGGCCTCTGTAGTGGCGAAGCAAATATCAAAGATCGTCTCTGCTGAGCGTTGACAAGATGAGGGGATTTTATATGAATGAATCGTTTTTTTACCGATGCAAAGACGCTACGCAATCGATGCATCACGAGTTCAACCCGGTTCAACCCAAACTGTAGCCGATGTGCACTCTTTCAACCGGTGCACTCGCATCTTGAACGTTTATGCCGGTGCACCGATGCGAATCGGTGAATCTTAACATCTCTACTGTGCTGGGATTAGCTCAGAAGAGTTTGTGGCAACACTCAGATCAGGCATACAATAATCAATTCTTTGGCGTTTATTTTAGTTTTGTCCTGTTTTGACAGCCTGTTGTGTCAACTGATCCTGTTACAGATTTGTTTCATTTTAACTGTATGTTGGAAGATTATTTTTGATTCACCGAATGCTTCGCCTGCTCTAGGACGCTTCCACATTGCTTTATTATCTGTTGGTACTTCTGGTTAGAGAGTAATGCTATTACTTTGCATAACGTCACAAGCTTTATCAACCCTTACTTGCCAAAGATGAACAAAGCCACCAATTTGGCAAAAGCTAGCTAATGTTAGTTAGCTTTTAAGTAGATAACCAATGTTCGCTATCTAGTTTGAAGGCTAGAAAATATCGATGGGATGGATCTAGATAGCTAATGTTTGCTAGCTAGCTTGTTAAGTAGGTAGCTAACGTTCGCTAGCTAAATAGCACACTGACAGGTTAATTCAATCCTGTCTCTAGGTTAACTTGTTTTTATACATTTTAACACAGTAGATCTTCATCTACCATTCAAGCAGTTACATGTATTCAAAACTGGGTACTTTTCCTATCTTCAGGAGCAATCATAGCTCCTCATTGGAGCCAAGTACACCAAAAGACATTTAACATTTTCTTACACAAGATGTTGGGCCATTTTCATATGTCAACCTGCCACCCACTAACAGAGGATGGATGTGGTACTGTGAAACAATTATATGGGCTCAGCGTAGCTGTAAAATATCCAACATAAAATTCATTGTATACAATGCTGCGACTGCTGAAACGTGCAGTTTTGCTTTATTGGGGGGGTCTGGGGGGGTCCGAAAACCCTAGGGTTAAACCCTAACCCTAACCCTAACANACACATCTGTGCTGTAGGGATGTGCATCTCCATCACTGAGGCCGATGCGATGCGCATCCCGATACGTTGCCACAATACGATACATTAACGATACATTTGTCAAATGTATCGTTAATGTATCGTATTGTGGCAACGTATCGGGATGCGCATCGCATCGGCCTCAGTGATGGAGATGCACATCCCTACAGCACAGATGTGTTTCCAGTATGTAGACAGTGTAACCAGGAGATATTAAAAGACGGCTGGTATACACACAGCGAAAAGTCCTGTTAAAAAATACAAGGAGCACCGCTTATCAGAATAGGTCAGCTATCTGCAGTGCCGATACAGACTGTGAAATTATTCATTTTTACGCTTTCTGTGTATTTGGAGTCAGCACAGTTTTATATGTAAATCCATTAGAAAATGTGTTGATGGCATTTTTGCTTTGTGGTCTTTGCAACTGGAAAACGAAAGAAAAGGCCCGAAAATGCAACCACTTTCTAAAACTAAATTAAACTAATGCATGGATTATTTAATGATTAATGTGTTGTTTAGCAACACATTTCAAGGTAAAAGTGACAGCAAATCAAACACATAAATATCTAGGTGTGTTGCAACACATGCTTTTCTCTGTGTAAACTTGCTCATTTTTACCCCTGAAGCAAAACATTTTATTTCCTTCAATCACATGGGGGATTATGGACACTCCATCTGATGCAATGCAAGTCGAATATTCACTCTTACATTAGCAAATTTAGAATTTCTTACCACTATGTGAGATAAATATCTTCCTCTTCAGCTGCTAACGGATCCACTTTGTTTCCTCTCTCCAATCTGTCATTTCCATGTGACTATAATAAATACTATTATGTCATTAGAAAGAGTTATTCTCTATACTAATCCATCAAGTTTTCCATTATAAATGTTAATGGGTTGATAAATGAATTTGGGTATTTAATGTCAATGGTACGCAGAAGTAGTTTAATGAAGACCATATGGGACTTTATTTAAAATGATAATGCAAACGTAAAATTGAAATATAAATGAAAAAAGCTGTTTAATTTCATGATGAATCAGATTTAAAAAGGAAAATGCAATAAAAACAATGTAGACTCATTTTTGCAAGCGTTATTTCAGTCCCAATTATAATTCAATTGCAATCATGGCTTATGGCTTATGACATTTATGATATTTAAGGCTAAATCTGCTTTGTTGTTGTTATTTATTCCTAATAGGCAAAAACAATTGTGTATACATTCACATGTTTCTTGGTGTCAAAATGAAGAGTCAGTTGTCTGTCCATGACTCACAGTTAGGATATCAATTAATTTGAGCTGTTACATTAACACTTGGTTAATCTCAGGCCTGGAAAAATAACCCAATGTGGAGGGCATATCATATATCTCTAAATCTTCACCTCTCCTACACCTGCAAAATCTTACGACTGTAACTTCACACTGCTGATGTATTAAAAGCAACCAGGCGTAAAGGTTTCTTGATAGACTTGGGGGAGTGCGAATCAAACGTCTCTCTTGTACACTATGTCAAATCAAAAACAATCTGCAGCTTGTGACACATATACAAGAATAATCTCTGTCACTGAAGAGAATCAGCTGAGTTTACACTTTAATTCTAGACAGGGGGAGTATCAGACCTTTAAAAAGGAAGTGAACCCAAGCATTGCAAAATAAATGGAAGCCTATTATATGTACTCAGTCTTCATTGGTTGTGTCATTTCAAGATGATAGAACATTTCAGGACCCTTTGATATAACAGTGGACCATAGCCCTAGCAGGGCAAAGGTGAAGCATTTCACTTTGGCAACCCATTTAATTGGATACATAAAGTGTTACTCTATTTAGCATGTTCTTAACTTTTCAATTAACATTGGTTTCACGGAGGCCCCTTTCATATTCTAGAGATAAAGTCTACAAATCAATCAATCAAAATGAGGGAAATTAGGTTTTGTGACAGTTGCACCATAAAAGAAA
Organism: Notothenia coriiceps; assembly: GCF_000735185.1. Classification (NCBI taxonomy): domain Eukaryota; kingdom Metazoa; phylum Chordata; class Actinopteri; order Perciformes; family Nototheniidae; genus Notothenia; species Notothenia coriiceps. The sequence continues at coordinate 26,404,884 of NW_011369947.1, read as the reverse complement.
GTAAGAGTAAAAGTCCTTATAGCCACAGGGGCACAACCTCTTAAGGCCCTGACACACCAACCCGATTTTGGGAGTCTGAGGCAGTCGGGCATTCGCGGCGCCCTACTCAGGTTGGTGTGTCCCGCACCCTTGTCTCTTTGCGGCAAATGTTCAAACTTCCCACGGCCGATTCAACTTGTTGAGTTGGCCAAAGAAAGTCGGCCAAAGAAATCACTCTGATTGGCTGTTCAGCTTAGCGAATCAGTGCATGAGAAGCGAAGCGGAAGTGAGGGACCAAAACAAACGATTAAGAAGGCACACACAGACCACCCCCCAGCTCTGCCACTGCTTAAGACACAGGAACGAAGCAGGACGTCTTCCATAACTCTTGGTATAATCCATGTCATCTTAAAGAGTCCAGTAGCCAAAAAAAAGAAATATTGCAAACGTTAATTGAAACATTGATGCAAACATTGCCCGATCAGTCTGGAAGCCATAAATGGAAGCTTTGTTTTCAGATATATCCAGCTGCATCCATGTTTCCATAAAGTACATTAAGTTACATTCCATATTTTCTATTTCATTAGTTAGGATGTCCTTTTATTCATGTTCAGTTAATGGCATTTTGGTAGTGAAATTAATGTAAAGGGACTGTTTGGTAGCAGAATAGGGTATACACTTTTATACATTTACTAAAAATGTAGTTACTGCAGTTGTTGTGAATGTGAATCAAATAAGCATTAGCTGGCTAATATAAGTGATATAAGTTAACATTAAAGGTGGGGTAGTAATTTTGGAGAAACCAGCTCGAGTGCGCTACAATTTGAAAATACACTGCCGGAAGAAATCTGCTACTTCCTTACAGAGCCCCTCCTCCAACACACACGAACGTGCACATGACCAATGAGGGCACGAGATAAGTTTGTGCACAGATGGAAGGCTGACAGGCAGGTAGGCCATCCAGTTATTTTAGCCGGGCCGGCTAAAATGATTAATCGTGCTTTTTACAGTACTACGGCTTCCGCAGATGACATTTGTGTATGGATTTTTTGTCAAAGCACTTAATCTGTTAGGCCCCAAGCCTGTTTTTCAGGTTTCAGGCTCGAAAATGACGATCCTAGAACAAATGACCATATTTTCCTTTCTAAAAGGGTTAAATTAATAATCTTTTTTCTCAAAAGATCAGTTAAATTAGTTGTTTTCCGTTATATGGATACAAAAATATTCATAGTTTATTAAATATTAGGGTTCCTTAGACGTTGTTTCCTTTAAATTACGCGATTTCGGGGCCGGATACGGCTCCGTGGGGCTTAAGAGGTTTTAAGATATTCATTGCTATCGGGATGTTAAGAGCATTCCATGGAATATAACAAAAAGTGTATCTCGAGCCGGTTTCTCAAACTTACTTACCCCACCTTTAATGCAGTGAATAAAAGGCTGGTAAATTGTTGGGTTAATGTAGGCCAACTAAAACAACTTATTCTAAAAGCTTTAAACTAGCAGAGGTACCGTACACCTCCATTTATGTTGTCTAATATATTACAGGAACAGGATACTGGCCCTGAAAAACTGCCAATGTTCAATCCAATGAGAAATACAAAAACATTTTTAATATGTTATTGGTTTTAATATACTGAATATGCGCATTAGGATGTCTCCTGCTGGCCCCGCCCTCCTTCAAGTTCTGGTTTAACCCATAGACTTTGGATTATGGTGAAGCCACAGAATTTCAAATACCTTTATTGACCAAAATATAAAAACCTACATTGATTCATATTTCGGGGTCTATAGGGACATCACTTTTGGGGCCACAGGTAGAACTTATTCCTTCAATTACTGATTGGGTGAAATAAGAAGCAAGGCTAGGTGGCAGCGCCATATTCTGGTTTTATCAGAAGCACACTATGGTTGGCATGGAAGTTTCCTCTCTGAACTAAAGGCCTAGTTCCAGGATCCTGGTATTGGACGGGCTGTCTCATTGCATCATTCAAATTTGTGTCAGTCAAAATGTATGCCATAAGGAAGTAGTTGAATAAACTTGTAATTTTAGGTTGTCAAATGAATATGAGAGGTATGTGGAGCATATTAAGGTCTACTCATACCAAGCGGCAAACTCTGGGGAACATCCGGGACGCCAATACGGAAGTGCAACACACTGCAGTTCATACATGGGCCGCTAGGGACTGACTGCAGAAAGGAGCAATTTCCATAAACCCCCATGTTGAAATGCCCAACTTTACAGTAGAAAAAAACATGTTTCTACCCATGGATGCAATAAATATTANTTCTTAGACTACATAT
>NW_011369947.1:26385943-26402583 GCF_000735185.1 Notothenia coriiceps | reverse complement strand
TTAACCCTTTACTTGGTAACTTATTCAACATTAAGATGGCAATTTAAATGTTATCTCTTTTTCACTTCCAACACTCCATCAGCTGATTATTTCTATTTGCCTTGCTTTATGAGCTTCACATCACCTGTGCCTTGTACCGCAGAGTTTGCAACGTCACAAATAAATGGGGCCAATCTTCAGTCAGATGTGAATGTGTAATCTAACATTTTCAGTAAGAATAATGGACGAAAGGAGTACAAATACAATTTATTGAAATGTGAACCAAAAGTTAATCAAATGTTTTAAATAAAAAGCACATATGGACAGAAGGTGTAAACCTATTAAATGTATAAGTAAACACATTTAGTCAAATAAAGTGACAGACTAGGCCTGTGCAGTTGGTATCAGCTTTGCCCAGCATGGGCTCCTCCATCAGGCCTGGTCCTCCTCACAGAGGAAAGACCCTCAGTCCTCTCCAAACCAACAGACAGGACGTCCATCACACGGAGGTTTCTCCCTGAAGTCTCTGCAGCTTTCTGGACACCATGCTGTCTCAATCCGTCCACACTGAATATGAGAGGGGGAAAATGAAAATAACAAATGCTTTAGACAATAAGAAACATAAAGTTGAATGTTGAGTTGCTCAGTTTTTTTAGATTGTCAATACTATTACTGTATAACTAATATATCAGGTTAAGAGGCACATTCAAATAAAGATTGGTCTTTAAATACATGTTGTCTTTTGAATTGTTTGTCTAAAGTCAGGTTATTATGCTGTTTGGAGGAGGCCTCACAGGTAAGAGCACTAACTAGCCACCATCACATGTACCTTAGCTTGATTTAAATGTATTAAATGTATAGTTAAGTGATATCAAAATCTAAATAACTAATGTCATGCAAACATATTCATATTTGCTTGATTCCAGTGTTGAATTTAGCACAATTGCATACAAACGTTAAGGGATTTTAAGATTAAGTATTATGCTAAAAACTCAATAACTTAGATTATTATTTATAGTTTTGCTGAATAGTTTCATGTCCGCTTACCTTAGAAACGTAAAATGCCACGGCAGTGTGCAGATGGGGAGCATGTTAGCTTAGCTTGGTAGCTTCAGCTAGCTCTGGAACTTTCAGCTCGGTGAAAGGAGGTCCCGCCTCGGCTCCGCCTCTTTGCCCTTATTTGGAGCAGGCTGGAGTAGGCGGGAGTTGAACTCTGACGTCATTGACGAGCCGTTAGTGGCCGACTCCGCCCACTAAGGGCTTCTCGGCAACTCTGCAGAATCCTATGGGTGACGTCACGGACACTACGCCCATTTATATATACAGTCTATGACTCATACAGGTGAAAACATGTTTATTGAGTATTTTTATTATATATTCTGCTTGAATTGTGTTAATATAGTAGGTATGGTGTACAGATGAATCTTACTGTTCTCACTCAGGGTAATGTCACCAACAAAATTATAATTTGTATATCAATTACTTACACCTTCTTACCTTTAAGTTTTGAAGAACGCCTTCACGGTGAATAGAATGGGGGTTGCGTTAGATACCAAACAATGATATGAAAAGTGTTTCTGCCTGCTGTAACAGATCTTTGGCACCTTTAATTAACCATTCAACAATCCATCATTCTGGGAGGCTGTATGGGTTTCAGTGTTTAGTAATGTCAGGTTAACATTTTAATAGGGAGGTGATGTCATAGGAAGTTAATAATGAACAAGTAATAGAATAACAAGCCTGCCCTGTTGATCCTGATGCATAATAATAGGCCCAAATGTTCCATATTCATGAAGCAGCAGTAATTGCATTACCAATCTCCTCATTAGCCAACTCACAGACCACACTCAATCAAACTTTTTAAGTGTAAAAGCTGATTCAAATTAGCGCTACCACTCCGAACAGCGATATGCCTTTATCTAATACTGTGGCCCCCCCCCCACCACTCTGTGCGCCTGCCTTTCAAGGGGAAGATGATAGAGCCTATAATCTATCACCAGGAATACTAACCACTGACCCCAGCTGAGTTCAATAGGTGAACTATTTTCCCCCAAAGGGATATATTCAGAAGGCTTTAATATGGATGAAAACATTCATCTTCTTTTTTAGTTGCATGAGCATTTGGAGGATATCGATTTGGTGGAACTGACTGGACATTCATACTGACAATGTCCTCTAAAGCTGTAAAAGTTTTTCTCAGCCACAACTGGAAGGGTTTCCTCAGAATACTGTGCGCGTGTGTTTCAAGACAAAAGACGGTTAATTAAAACCTCGTACTGATGATTGGTTTCTATTAATGAGAATGTAGGTAAGGGAAAGCCCTTTTTAAATTATAAAGAGAGGAGGAGGTAGGGTGGCATGTCTGACTTACACTGTCTGTGTTGTTGGAGATTTGGAGGATGTTTAAAACCAACCTCGTCTCCGCGTGTCATTTGGTAAGCTGGGTAAATTCGTAAAAAGGAAGGGATTAAGAAACACCAGAATGCAAGTTAAACAATAATCTTGTTTTAATGATAAAAAGTAACAATACAAATACAAAGGAAGTACTTCCTGCTCTTCCTCCAATCTCACGGATCTGGTCAGTTTGAAGAAAAGAAGAGACTGGTCTAAAGAAAACATAGGCTTATATCCAAAACCCCAGGAGGAGCTATGCGGCTGCCCCCCCCCCCGAGGGGTCCTCCACTTAGAAAAGACAGCCAATCAGCGCGAGCCAGAGGCGACCCTTACATTCGAGATAACAAACCCCTCCTTGCAAGTTTCACATACTTTTGGCATTTTATAAAGATAGTTTTAAGATATAGTTTTTTATAGTTGGATTATACAAATAACACATGTGAGTTACCTTAACCTCAAACAATAATAACAAGAGGAAAACATCAGCTCTGATCTCAAGCAGTAAAAAAGTACCGCACACTCATTTAGCCTGCAACTCTTCCAGACACTTGAGCTATTGTTCTTTAAGAATATTCCCTGCAGAATCTTTATTTCAAATAAAAGGTTTCACATTTGCATATTTCCAGCTTCCTTTACACATACTGTTATTATTAATATAAAAGTAATCAACCACACACATCTATTTAAAACAAGTAGATTTCCCTGATCATCTGACATGCTGAAAATCTTAAGAGTGTCCCCTCCCCCAGCTCTCTCGTCCCTGTCATAAAAGCTGCTTCCATTTCATATAGAGTAATAAAACATGTTTAAGCTAATTTCTCCACAATGTTTGTAGCCCTCCAGTACCCACATATGAAAGAATAAAAGCAGAGGAATCAAATAAAACACCAATACAGGAATAGTTGATAAATGATTATACAGGACATATGATTACAGTAAGGAATACACACACATATTCTCTATGAAGTGACCCTTGTTATAGGTCCGAATGTCCTGTCCCCTGAAAGTCATGAGTTTTGGTTGATTAACAGAAGTTTAATTGTTCTTGTGGCTTAATGGCTTCCCTGAACTTCCCTTCACCCCAAAGTCAGCTTACTAGGAATGAATACATTTTATTGATAAGCTCAAAAGGACATTTATCTTGGTTACTGCTGGGTGACCCAAGTCTCAAGGCCTGCAGGATGTGTAGGAGATAAACATTAATTCTACAAGACTTTAACTGCCTTATATCTGAAAATGTATCCGGGAATTCCCCTGTTAATTGCAAGGACTATTGATAATTAGCAGAGAGACCCTAGGGGCCTCTTCTTGGTATCTGCTAGGCAGAAGTCACTCAATGCAGAAATCACAAGTTTAACACACATTCTATATAAGGTGACATTAAAATGAATATACCAGATTGAACTTTCCTGCCATAACACGTTACTTTAATACTTCAAATAATTCAAATAATACTTCAGTGTTCATTTCCAAAGTCAAAACCCTGATTAGCCCTCCCAATTTTAATTACAGGGGGTTCCTCTGCCTTGGAACTCGCAGTAAAATGGCTTTGAATCCTGGCAGCTTTGAAATGTTTAGTGTGTGCATGTTTGTGAGAATGTATGTGGAGAGAGCAGCACAAAAAGAGAGTGCAAGCTAAGCCTTGGCTTGACCGGAGTCAGATGGAATCCATCCAGCTCATTAGTAGTATTTCTGTTCTTGAACAAAAGCAGGGGCTAAAACATATTGTAATTGATTTCTACGCTGGCTGACCCAGCCTTCTTTTAATGAATAATTACTGCAAATGAGCACTCAGCAAAGACTGAGGGCCGGGTGGCTATTTTTATATGTAGATTTCACATATTTCATTATTTAATTGTTTCCTTTTCACGTGTCCGCTGGCAAGACAGCTAAATAGGCGACATGGATACATCAATTATTTCAGCGCGGATAAACGGAGCAGAGAATACTTGCTGACGCTAAATGTCAGAAGAAGACGTCAAAGAATACAAGCCAATTAGTAACTCTCCATTGATCTCCCTCTGAGATGGACAATAGCTTGGACACAGTAAGTTTGAAAAACATTTCTCTTCCTCTCAATTTATTTGGAATGTCAAAACCCTATAAATCAGAGGGTTTGCTTCTGAGAGTGTAAGTATGCAATACACGTAAAGTTTAAACTTTTTTTGTGTTAGATGCTTTTAATCAGCGTTTTATAAATGGCTTTAATTGATCATGGTGTAAGACTTTATAGATTCAGATCTTAATGTATTAATAAAGATAGCTGTTTCAGATAATGAGCTGTGTTAACTCCCAAAGTTAGCTTAATGTAAATGTGAGGGTAAGTGTCACCTGACTATTCCATACCAGCTAATAGTGTCTGACCATATCTAGACCAAGACTTCCATCGTTTACAGTCGGACAACGGATGGAGTTGGATTTGAGACTAAATCTTTCATCTCTATAAACAAATAAAAAGCTTAATTTGACATAGCCATTGCAGCCTTTTTTGCTTTCTAAAGGCCGCTCAAATGTGATTGGTCACTACTTCCAATACTAAAACCTTGTCACGTTTCCTACAGAGTCTACATGCATACAGTATACAGTTAACTGTTGATAAAGACTAAGATTCCATTAAAATCCATTAGAAGGCGATACATATAACTATAGAGGATGAGTTCCACCCATGTAAAGTAGCTCATACTGATGCAAATGAATAGAACAGCTCATGTTGTAGGGAAGCCTGGGTTCACAAACTGTTATAGGATATAAATGTAAGCCTTATGTCTTGTATTGAATGGTGTTTGGCAAACATGTGTGTATCTTGAGGTGTTCTCTCATGCAAACTTCACTTCAGCATGTATACCTGCAAAAACATGGTGACACCAGAACATGAGCACCCAACTCTCCAAACAGCAGAATCACAGTCAGTAAGTGAATGATGTAAGGTAATGTAATATCTGTTACTCTAGAAAGAGATAGCACGAAAGACGATCAGGGTCTTTCTTGCTAAATCATAAGCTCCAGTCTTTTTATTGGGATGTCCAGACAAATACACAACATGGCAGTCAAATGATCCTACCATAAAAAGTCTCAATGTTAATCCAGTGTTCAAATATTGTTTATATAATCTCAAATCTTAGAAGAATATGCATGTTCCTGGTTTATTTGTAAATCTCTTCACAGGAGAAGAGTTGCTCCTGGAACTTTTAACGTTATCTTTTTCTTTCCACCCAAACTCCCCTCCTCGGCGGGCATGGAGGCTCAGTGCCAGCAAGATTAAAAACCCTGGAAATGTCCCTGAGTGGCACTCGATATAACCCTACTAGACATTTTTTTTTAATTAAATCAAGATGGACTAAATGATTCATGATCTCCTTACATGATTGATAATGCAACCGCTTTTTCAAGTAGTCCAATAGTCTTACACTGAGAGACAGGGAAAATTCTAAAGGGATTCTTGGTGCTAAAGAGCAACATTTTTCCTCACAAAGCCCTCTCTTGGAAACACACTCGTATGTATCATTCTAAAGCAGGGGTCGGCAACCCGCGGCCCACAGGACGCATGCGGCCCTTTAAGCCCTCTGCTCTGGCTCCCTTGAGCTTAGACAAAAATAAGAAGGAAATAAAATAAAAGTATTTGTAGGACTATTTATATTTTGTTGCATGGTTGAAAATGTTTCGTATCTTGTATTTTGAGGTGATACTGTGACACATAAATAAAAAACAAAACGGTTTTAATTAGGTCAANGTGTGCCTTGGCAGACTATTTATATTTTGTTGCATGGTTGAAAATGTTTCGTATCTTGTATTTTGAGGTGATACTGTGACACATAAATAAAAAACAAAACGGTTTTAATTAGGTCAACTAAAATATGCGTCACATACTGCTACGGTCCCGCGCGAGCGCCTTTTCCTGCGGGTGAATAACCTTACCCCCGGCTCGATGAGCGAATGGATAAATCAAAGAACAGTACAGGAGAAACACAGAATTTAATTCTGTGTGGACAGAGTTATATGCTTTCACAGCAAACGATGCTGGTTTACCGGTATGTTTGATATGTAGAGAGAAGTTGTCAAAGGTGCTGCACTGCAGCCTTTACGTATCGAGGAACAACACGGGAGAGGAAGACAGCTGACGATCTTCAGTCATAATTCAATGGGGTATGTAATTTATTTCAGAAAACACTTTTTGTTATATTCCATGGAATGCTGTTAACATCCCGATAGCAATGAATATATTAAATGCTTTGACAATAAATACATACAAAAATGTATCTCTGGAAGCCGTAGCGCTGTAAAAAGCACGACCAATCATCTGAGCCGGCCCGGCTAAAATAACTGGATGGCCTACCTGCCTGTCAGCCTGTCAGCCTGTCAGCCTTCCATCTGTGCACAAATTTATCTCGTGGCCTCATTGGTCATGTGCGCGTTCGTGTGTGTTGGAGGAGGGGCTCTTTGAGGAAGTCTGAAGGAAGAGGCATATTTTTTCCGGTTGTGTATTTTCAAATTCTAGCGCACTCGAGCTGGTTTCTCCATTCTTACCTACCCTACCTTTAACTCTTTTTAGGGTGCAGCTATATGTTTTATTTATTTCAAAGTGGGCCCATTTTAATAATATTTTTTTTCCTTCAAATGTGCAGAGGACTCCCCAAGTGCTGTGTTTCATTTATTTAATTCTGTTCTAAAGGAATCAATAAAGTCATTTGATACTTTTAAGAACTCCTTTACTTCCCAAAGTTCCAACTAATGAGTATTTGAAGTAATTGCCTCTTTGTGTTTCATTGAACCCGCAATGGATGATGATGTTTTGAAAGATGTGATTTTGAGTCAGGGCGTTTATACAAATTGTAATCCTGTGGTCTGAAGTGGCAAAGCTTCTGCTGATTAGCAATACATTGCATGTGTTTATTATAGAATACCATACTCCCATTGATTTTCTTATCTCCAGTTGAGACAAGAAAGGGCATGATAGAGCTTAATACATTGGGTGAGGTGACAGGACGACATGACACGGCAACAAACTAGTAATAAAGTCATAGGGCTTTGGTGTGGGGGGGGGGGTCACTTTGAACAGGGTAGAAGAGGAAAAATAAAAGGAGGATATAAATGAATGGAAACTTATTGTTTTCCAAGCTGTAACGCTGGAAAACAAATCAAAAATAAATTGTTGGTGTTTCAGAGGGAATGAGTGTTGGATCATTTTTACTTAAAGTTATGACTACACAATCAACTGAAATGTTTGACAGTTTGTGAATTTAAATGTTCTATTGCTTGTGTTTCAGAATGTTTGCTTTTTCTGGTTAGAAGCATGATGTCCTTGACGACAATTAAAAGACTTTCTTAAGATGTGGTTGGGAGCTGTGATTGAAGTGCATGTGCCTAATAAGCAGAGTGATGCAGATAATGGGATCCTGTAGTTCAATATAAGAGACAGTTTATTGGTGATGTCTTTCTAAAGTTATTGCATGGTGGGCAGTACTACATTGCATTGATGTAATTGTGTGTCGAGTCTGCAGTTGACAGGCTTATTTGGTGCATTGTATTCTATTGTGACCCTGTACTGTATGAGTTGAAGGTTGGGTTTATATATTGAGAATGTGTTGGGGCAGATTTAGTCAAGGGGTCAAAAAGTGATAAGGATAAATCTTTCTCCCAATAGGGATGGATATTGTCTATGTTGATCCTTTGTTCATTTAAGAGAGGTGCTTTGACTATTTATTCTCCTCTTTCCTACGGAATTTTAAATGTTTCCTAATGTGTTAATATTGATTTTAGGTATAGCTGCTGAATAAAGTACATTTTGAGCTTGGTTTTAAAAGTAATGACATTTCAGTTTTGGATATTGTGTTGTCTTTAACAAATATATGTTTGATCTGGAAAATGTTTTAGTGGTTCCATAGATTTGTGTTTCTTAACACGATATACAGAAAGAGCATGAGCAGCATAGTATTTACCGCATGGCAGTACAATGTAGCAGCTACGACGTATAAAGTGCAAGAGAAGATAAAAGAGCTACATAAAGTGCAAGAGTAGATACCCCTGTATAAAAGTGCATTTAGCGGTGATTGCAAGTTTGTTTCTCAACCATTCTTTGAGTTGACCTTTAAAACTATTGAGTGGGACAATCCCGTATCTCAGTTGGGAGGCCGGAAAGAAAGAAAGAGCTGCTAAACCCCACGGACCCGCCGAAGGGGCCGAAATCACAACATCTGCAAGCAAAAGTGTCTGAGGGCTTCTTAAGATGTAATAAACTATGAATGTTTTATGTCCATGTAACGGGAAGAAACTCAGCTAACTGATCTTTTTTTTTTTATTTCATAAAAACCCCACAATGCTAACTGAAAGCCTCTGAATTAGCAACGAGCGAAAAATGCTAACAGATTACTGCACAGAAAATCACTCATAAAACCCTTATTATTTATCTTTTCTGCACATCCAACCCATCGATTCGCATCGTGAGATGACACAGAATAATTTGGTACATACATTACCACTCTATGATAAGAACTCAATACTTTATAAACAAAAACAGATATCAAAACATGTGGCGCTAGGTAAAAACGCTAACATGGCCTACCTTGGTCGTTGTCTGGTCAAAACTGGTCTTCAATGGCATTAAAACGATAAACACGCTGCTGAAGTTAATCCATAGGTTAATCCAATGTGTCCGTGTCCCTTTGAAATGATTTCTGATAATCCATAAACTATAAACCTGCTTTTCCATTTCAAGATGTCAGAGCAAGAGATAGCTTCACTCTCATGCAAAACTACATGCACAAAGCCCCCGCCTTTTTGTGTTAACGTTGGTGTCTATGTGAAAACTCCCCTACGATTCCATTGGCTCTAGCGGTTTTAAAGAGATTTAATTCGTCAAAATCGACCAAGGGGGGCCAGAGATAAGGAAAATCCACCCAAATGACCCCAGAAGTGTTTTTTTTTTGCTAAATCTCTCTAAAAAGGTCAAATGTCACTTGTTTTGCATCAATCTTGATACAGGGTACTTATTATATGTTGTACTTTGGATTCCTAAAGCTTTTAGTCTACTAACCCATCATCCAAGGGTAGTTTTCACTATAAGTAAAAAATTATTTTTGGACGGAAACTATCATTTACAGTTTTTTACTATGTTCAATCAGAATTTTCTTTAAAATAAAAAAACATCTATATTGATTCTGACTTTTCTACATCCAACTCACAGGTTTATCATTACTTTGAGAAAAAAGATTATTAATTTTCCCCTTTTAGAAGTGTAGTTATGGTCATTTGTTCTAGAAATGTCATTTTCGAGCCTGAGACCTGAAAAACAGGCTTGGGGTCTATTAATGGAGAGTACATTTTGTCCAAAAGTGGTCCGTCTTCGGTGGACTTCACAGTCTCCTCTGGTTTCTGACCTAGTGCAGCGTCCAGTGTTTTTCTTGTGGATGATCTATCAGGGTTAACCTTATTCCGTGAGATGGATCCATTTTGTTATCATTTATAGTTGTTGGTTGAGAAGTAATAGTGAAAGTTTCTTGATAAAGTCTTTGTGTCATTGGTACGTAACATTCATCATTTGAAGCGTTGATCAGAAGCGTCACGACTAAGTTAGCTGTCTTATTGCTGTGTTGTTTAATGAATGTTTCCCTGCTTCTATCTAATGTGAATACTACTTAGATTTTGGCAAGAAGATCAACGTCTCAATCAATCATGTGTGTATGCAAACTATGAATACAGTCAGAATTACAAAGAAGCTGTGATAGCTGTTTTCCTTTGCCTTCACTGGTAAGCTTTAGATCTAAATCTTGACAAAAAAGACAATTTGCATATTTTACACTTTTCTGCTAAAGACACAATCTCAATTGTCAAAGTTATTTCAGTGTAGCTTTTGAAAACTGTGTGTGTTATTTCTTAGTAACCAGTTGATACTTGCAATTAAACCATTCCTCTGCCCATTTGTATGCCTGAGAAGTAGCATCACCATTTGACCTTTCTGAGAACTGCATAAAAGGGTGCAGAGCCCCACCTTATCAGCAGCCTTTCACAGGGTAAAGTTTCTGTTCTCAGGAATCTGACCAGAGGTAGCGTCACAACTGGGTAACATGCAGGGAACAATGGAGAAGGATTGGTAATCGGGTTGCAGAACTGACAGTGGCAATCAAATGGAATGGAACAAGCCTGAGGATCAATACAAGTCAGTGATCTCACACAGACAAAGGTTGTTTAGTAGCAGGCAGCACTAATTGAAATCAATGGCTAATCTGATGATAGTTCTTAACCTTTACACCTTTGGGGATTCATAAACGAGTGAGAATCATGGCAGAGCAGCAGGCACCCTGCAGTCTCTGTACAATTACTTTCCCCTTCAACACATTTCTTTTTCTGCTGATACACACTTTCTAAGAATACTAACAAAGTCATTCAGTGTGGATACATTGCCCAGGATCAATACAATAGGAGTACTAACGCTTGGGTTTAATGGTTATTCTTCATTGTATGGTATCATCAATAAAAGGAAAATAAAATATGCATGGAGAACCATACTGCATGTGTAAGGTCATTCTGCTGGTCATTGATTAAACCGTGGAGGAAATTAGGTCAAATAAGGCAATATAATTTCAATGTAAGTCATATAGATGTACATAGGTTGGTTGAATTGGGTGTCCCATCAAATAGGATTGAATGCCATGCACATGCAATTACATGTAATGGCCTTAAAAGCGGAGGTTAAGTGATGGAGAAGCTGTAGTTCATTTTGTATGGAGGATGGAGCCACCATTCAGGCATCAACTGATGTGACAGGCAGAGAAAAGAAGATGAGACTGAGACCAGACATTTTAATCACCAGACGTCAATAACCAATCAGGCGGCGGGCCAACAAAAATATATAAAATGGGGAGTTGTCACAAACAAATTGTCAAGAACAATCATAAGAAAACATTTGAAGTTGATTTGTCGCTAAACACGATTTTTCGATTGAGAATCATTTTATAATGGCAAATAGATCATATTTCACGGCTCACCGGCTTAACCCTACAGTTTTATGATTAGAACACCAATTAGAAGCCCACAGCTTTATTTTCATAATGAAGTCCACTGTTCACCTCTCTAAGCAAGATCTTATGTGTGAAGTTGTTCACTACAGAGTCATCAAGTGTACCATGATAACCACCAACGGTAATTAAAGATGTAATGTAGGTCTAAGGAAAAAAAACATACCCAGACATTCTATTCTAATGATAAAACTTTTTCTTGACTTTCTATAATTTCTAGTTGACCATTGCTATTGTGTTATATTTAAATGCAGAAGCGGTGTTTCACTCTACGGGAGCAAGAGCATGAGTAAGACGTGTGTGAGAACACAGACCCAGAGTAATGTGTAATATTAAACTTTATTGATTGTGCTTTGGGAAATAAGGTATGCAGGTAATGCATGTTGTTCCTTCCTAGTTTGTTAATCAAAGGTATGTATTGAAAAGAGGCAAAATGCTTTATTTCTTCATCATCTGTGAAGTTATATTTCCAACACATCTATATATTACATTAACTCCAGTTGTTGCCTGGTGACGGCTAGCTTTTTCATCAAGGTCCTTGGAAAACTACAACAAAGGGATGTGCATTATACTATCAAAGTATTCTCATTTGAAATCAGAACAGTGCGCCTGTATTTGAACAAGGCTTTGATTCATGCACAGACACACTCCCTGATCCCCCGGCTTAATCCCTCCATTGGCTGGGACAAGGACACGTTGACAATTTAAGACCTCTTCCCTCAAACTCTCTTAAATAGTCCTGTTGACTGATCACAACATAGTCTCCGGGATTTAGAAACATGCTTTTAATTAATCAGCTTGTAACAGACAACCCAACTGGGTAAACATATTCTCAACTGACATTTTCTCTGAATTGCTAATAGATCTAGTGGGTGATATTCTGAAAAAGTTTGCTTAACAATATTTGTATAGCATTGAGTGTTCAATACATACAAGTGGGATTTAGTGGTTATAATTCTGAAACTGAGTATCTGCTCAGCCTTTGGAGCAAGTGAGAGCTGGTGAATGTTTCGCTCTGCAGCTGGATGAGAGCACGGATGTAGCATGTTTATATATATATATAAATATTTGTATTGTTAATATTACTGTTGAATATTATATATAATATTATTAAGGCATAAGTAGCTTTCAAAAATGCAAAAAATATGTTAATTGTTCATATTACTGTTCAAAATTATATAATATTATAAAGACAGAAATCTCTTTAAAAATGCTTTAAAAATATGTTTACTGTTGATATTACTGTTTAATATTGTGTTAAGAATGTTTATAACAGAAGACATAATGAATGTAATGAATGACAAACAAAAGTTACATACAAACATTTTTTAGAAGAATAACTGATTATTAATTATGAATACAAATGTATATTAAGAAAATGTATTAAGCTGTATGATTAATTTTTCATATTTTCCATCATAATGTACTCATTTAAAAAAAGAAAAATTGCAACAGGGGGGTCCCCGCCAGACGATAATGCTATATGGGGGTCCTTGGCATGGCAACGTTTGGGAACCCCTGTACTAACCCATCATCCAAGGGTAGTTTTCACTATAAGTCAAAAATAATTTTTGGAAGGACACTATCATTTACATTTTTTTACTATGTTCAATCTGAATTTTCTTTAAAATAAAAAAAAAAAATCTATATTGATTCAACTTTTCTACATCCAACTCACAGGTTTATCATTACTTTGAGAAAAAAGATTATTAATGTTCCCCTTTTAGAAGTGTAGTTATGGTCATTTGTTCTGGAAATTTCATTTTCGAGCCTGAGACCTGAAAAACAGGCTTGGGGCTTAACAGGTTAAGTATTCTTCTGTCTGGTGCCCAAATGTTGTACTTTTAGGGATAAGAACCTATGCTACCATTGTCAAAATGTCATTTCTAAATGTCAACTTCCTTACCATAAGAAGTAGAACCGTGTTACTGGATGTGTTATGGTATTATACCCTACTGCCAACAGACCTCACAACATAAATGTAAAGAACTCGATCAAAGTCAATGTATTGAAAGTTTCAAACACATATGTGATGCTTTATGTAGTTCAAGAATAATGCTTCTTACCTGCTGTAGCTAAAATTGTAGACACTAATAGCAGCACCCTGATGAGCAATTGAAAATGCAAGTATGAGTGTGTCTTTTAAAAGAAAGTAAGCTTTTGAAAAGCCTGAAGTCTCAGCACCTGGCAAAGTAATTGTTGAGTCACTGGTATTGATCATAAAATGCCATCAACCTCCCACAGACAGAACACAGGCAATAGTGTTGTGTGGCAGTAAAGGTCCCACTTATTTTCCCTTTAAATGTTCTTACTGAGAGAAAGTCCACTGCTGTGGTCTGGATCTGCACAGCTTCACATGCACATTTAACACCTCCATGCTGCTGTTGCAATCACAGCCTTTGTGTTGTGGCTGCCTTGCTCAAATACAACAGTATAGCACCTTTTTTTTCCCTGACATCTGCAAGTTAAAGGGTTGAGGGTTGATCGAGACTTTTTGGTTTATTCAACACAAATCTGTGGCGGAGCCTTAGAGTGAGATAAATCACTCTGGCTGTCCATCTTAAGCAAATCAGTGCAAAGGATGATTAAGAAAAGTGACAAAAACCGCAATACTAAAGGAAAGAGGGCAAACATTGTAATTGTTTAGATCATGTCATTAGTCTAATAATCCCATATTTTCAACAATAGATGGCTATAATATTACATGTTCTAAAAAATCTATTTGAAAAACAAAATGAGATTGTTAACAGATTCACATAAATATCATTGTATGTGCTCTTCATACTTAACATGTAAACATAGCTGTGGTATATGTAGTCATCTTATGTGGTTGTGCCCTGAAATTGTGCCTTTTTGGGTGTCGGTTTGAAGCAAGATCTAGAAAATGTTTGGGATCGATATCCCTCTAGATCCTGAAACATTCCTGGAATCTGTGTGCTGCATGCCTCACAATATTAGAGAAATTTGTGAAAAAACACAACCTGATATTTAGCATGGTTTTAATTGTTAATGTCAATCTTTCCATGGGAGCGATTATAGTATGTGTTAAGAGGAACTCTTGATGAGTTTTTTGGGACTAGCCATAACGGGGGGGGGCAACAAATATACAAATATACACATTTGGTAGTTGCACAAGATTGTGAAAACTGCTGTTTTTTTTCCTGTGGTTTTCTGAATGTCTTTTATTCACTGTATGTGAAGTGATTGAACATTGAAAAAAAGACATGGCCTTCTTGAATGGATCTACAGTAAGTGATGTAGTAGTGGCGTGAAAATGGTCGGCTTTGTTTTGATGTGTGTATTACAACACAGCTTGTATATCTAAATTCATAGGTGTTTTGGTTTCTCTTTCTGAATGACAAATATCGTCTAATGTCACATGCTGTTACAAAGAGTTATTTCCTCCCACACAGGCCCAGGATGTGTGTGATATTAATGTTTATTTGTATTATCTTTGCTTTTTAATAACTGTTTTTAAATGCCATTTTCTTATTGTCTTTCATTTTTGTAAAGCACTTTGAATTGCCTTGTGTTGAAAGGTGCTGGGGTGCACATAACTTTTTTAGTGAGTTACTCAGTTGAGTACCAGGAGACAGCGTTTGATACTCACCCCACACAAAGTGTGGTCCTCCTCAGTGTCTCCTTCACTGTCCTCTATTTACACTTCTTGCATGCTAGATGATGAAGATGATGAAGATGTACCTCCCTGTCTCTTTTTAAGCCTCCGATTTGCTTTCTCCAAACCTTATCCTTGCATTTCCTGAGGCCAAGTTGAAGGATCAAATACTAAGAAATTATCACATGACTTGAAGTCATATCTGATTTCAAATGTGGGAAGTTACTAAGTACACTTATTCAAGTACTGTACTTAAGTACAATTTATAGATATTTGTAATTTAGTAGACTTTGATGCTACTTTGTACTTCTACTCCACTACAGTTCAGAGATAAATTGTGTACTTTGACTCCATTACATGTAGTTAATAACTTTAGTTACTTTACAGATCTGGATTAATGATCCATCCATCTTCTCCCACTTATCCGTGGTCGGGTCACGGAGGTAGCAGTTCCAGCAGAGAGCCCCACACTTTCCTTTCCCTGGCCACNCCTATAATAGACTATGCAGATTTGTTCTCGGTTGCCCTTTTCGTACACATCACTGCACAATGTATAACAGACTTGAATGGCCTTCATTAAATGTAAGAAGACACAGCCATTGGGTTCCACTTATATTTAAATTACATGTTAGACGCTTTTATCCAAAGGGACTTACATACTCAATACTGTGGGCAATCCCCACAGGAGCACTTTGGGGTGAAGAGTCTCAGGGACACAACGACATGCTGACTGCAGTGGGGTTTGAACCCTGATCCGAACACCAGTGCATTAGTCCACTGCGCCACACGCCTCCCACATAAATGCATTTACTTTAACTATCTCCCTTATTTAAAGCAGTATTTTGTACCTTACTCGTCAAATGATCAAGTTAGACACTCTGTAGTCTGTCCAGATTTATTTCTCTGTCCCCTCTGCGGAAAAATGTATTGTCTTTAGAGCGTTGGTGTTCAAAGCCCCAACACACTGGAGTACTTGACTTGCTGCTATTAGATCCCTGTCATCATGTGTCAGCATTATCATCTCACTTTCAGCTGCTCTGCTCTTGATGAAACTGATCTATTAGACACTATCAAATCCATCCATCCATCTTCTCCCGCTTATCCGTGGTCGGGTCTCGGAGGTAGCAGTTCCAGCAGAGAGCCCCAAACGTTCCTTCCCCCTCATCAACCAGCTCTGACTGGGGGGTCCCAAGGCGCTCCCAGGCCAGAGAAGAGATATAATCCCTCCACCTGGTCCTAGGTCTACCCCTTGGTCTCTTCCCAGCTGGACGTGCCTGGAACACCTCCCTAGGGAGGCGCCCAGGTGGCATCCTAACTAGGTGCCCGAACCACCTCAACTGGCTCCTTTCGACGCGAAGGAGGAGCGGTTCAACTCCGAGTCCCTCCAGGATGACTGAACTTCTCACCTTATCCCTAAGAAAGACGCCCGCCACCCTGTGGAGAAAACCCATCTTGGCCGCTTGAATCCGCAATCTCGTTCTTTCGGTCATGACCCATCCTTCATGACCATAGGTGAGGGTAGGAACGAAAATGGCCGAGTAGACAGAGAGCTTTGCCTTCTGGCTCAGCTCCCTTTTCGTCACAACGGTGCGGTAAAGCGACTGCAGTACCGCTCCCGCTGCTCCGATTCTCCGGCCCAT
>NW_011369947.1:26381667-26385903 GCF_000735185.1 Notothenia coriiceps | reverse complement strand
CCTTGGCGTCTCAGATTGTTCCCTCACTCGAGAACAAGACCCCGAGATACTTGAACTCCTTCACTTGGGGTAAGGACTCATTCCCTACTTGGAGTGGACAGTCCATCGGTTTCCTGCTGAGAACCATGGCCTCAGATTTGGAGGTGCTGATCCTCATCCCAGCCGCTTCACACTCGGTTGCGAACCGATCCAGTGAGTGCTGAAGGTCGCAGACCGATGAAGCCATCAGAACCACATCATCTGCAAAAAGCAGTGGTGCAATCCTTAGTCCAACAAACTGCAGACCCCCTCCCCCACGACTACGCCTCGAAATCCGATCCATGTATATTACAAACAGGATTGGTGACAAAGCGCAGCCCTGGCGGAGGCCAACCCTCACCTGAAATGGGTCCGACTTACTGCCGAGGACCCGGACACAGCTCTCGCTTTGGGAGTACAGAGATTGGATGGCCCTGAGTAGAGACCCCCTCACCCCATACTCCCGCAGCACCTCCCACAGTGACTCCCTGGGAACCCGGTCATACGCCTTCTCCAAGTCTACAAAACACATGTAGACCGGATAAGTGTACTCCCAGGCCCCCTCCAGGATCCTTGCGAGAGTAAAAAGCTGATCCGTCGTTCCACAACCAGAACGGAATCCGCATTGTTCCTCCTCAATCTGAGGTTCGACAATCGGCCTGACCCTCTTTTCAAGTACCAGTTATGTGCACCCCTGTTTATATAACCAGGTGTCCAAATAACTGGTATGCGGTATGCATGCGCGGCACAAATCTGAATTGCGTAACATCACTTGTGTCACAAAGCGCCTTTGCGTACCGACGCGTCCAGAAGGCGCTTAGATCATTCTGTGCCCCGCGCACACACTGGAGAACTGCGCAAAATCAGCTGATCACAACGTTCACGTCACGCTCAGCACCTCCCCCCTGTCGACGTTGATGTTCCCGAAGTACTCCACTAGCCTCAATTAATATTTCAATTAACTCCATATTGATTAAAAGGAAGTTGATAAGCCGAATTAAACAAGTTGCAAATAATACCCTCTTTCCTGTGATTAAAGCAGAAATATTATGCTTATTTTAAGGTTCATATTTACCCAACTGCAACATTTTTACATACTTCAATGTTCAAAGAGGTATTTTCAACCTCTGTCTGAAACCAGAGCCCAGTCTGCTCTGATTGGTTAGCTGGCCGGCTCTGTTGTGATTGGTCTGCTGCTTGGAAATGTCCTTCCCCTTAGCCATATTGTGTACAATAAGATATTGCTCTAGCCAATATAAGCACAAATGTTACATAGTGATGTCATTATGTCTCAGATTTTAACAAAGGGGTCAAATTGAGGTGTTTCAGACAGGGGGGAAAGGTGTGGGAGAGAAACTCCCTATGGAAGGAACTTTGGGATGCAAGCCATTGCAGACAGTTTACATGCACAAAAACCTACATAACACAGTCCAGAAAAGGGAAAACTTGAAAAAGGCATAATAGGCCTCCTTTAAGTAATCCTGCGATGTAACTTTTTTAATTCAAAGGTGACATCAGGAGTTGGTTAAAAAGAGAGAGTGCAGATGGTGGCCGTTCTGTGAGCCTGTGGAATATTTCCCTGCATGCCTCAGTGATGCGTGTCATGTTGTTGTGCTTCAATATTCCTTGTCCATACTCGGTGCTGCTGGTCAGCGTGGAGCGCGCTGCGCGTGTAGGGCCTTAGCATTGCGCTTGTCCATGCCGATTGCTTATTTGTTCATATTTGTGTGGACACAATGCCACAGCGCCTTTCCCTGTGTTGTTTATCTGCGTATTGTAGCTGCAGGCACACGGTGACGCTGCATATGCTGATGCTGTCTATTATGTGAGCATCTGCCGTGATTATTCGGTGCCCACTCCCCAGCAAAACAAAACCCTTTCTCTCTCTGTTGATTTGCCAGAGTCACATGGAGGCGAGCTTCCATTTTGTATTCAGCAGCTAGAGATATGCTCAGTTTCCTGTGGCGCAGACACTAGTTATAGTCGCCGCATATGGTTGCCGGACCACAGGCCCGTTTGAAGACCAAGCAGCTCTTGTATTTTAGCACACAAACAAGTTGAGATAATGATAAGTTCTCCCTGTGAAGGGAGATAAAGGGTAGACTGCGCCGGTCTTTGGAAAAAGAACACAGCGTGAAGCACCACAAGTCATCAACTGGAATTACACTTCAACTTGTATTTCTCACTTCTTTTAAGTTGTGCCAGGCAATCATCAAAAGAGGAAGGAAAGCACACAGGACAGAGCTGCACTTCTTTACAATAAAGCTCTTCAACAGCGACCAGATAGGTAGAAAAGGAAACAATGGCTTGATTCCGGGGACAAAACAATAAGTAGATGTTTTGTGGCAGTGGCTGTGCCCTCAAGGTATAAGTGTGTTGCAAATTGTCTTCTCTGCTGCATTTCATTACTGGTGGGAGACTGCCGGGTGAAGTTAGAAAGGAAGACGGAGAAATAGGTCACGGTACGACATGTGAACACTTGAGACGCAATCCAAACTGTTACTGCAGGGGAGATATGATCTGTCCTGCCAGATTCAATTAGTGAAAAATAATGAGAAGATAGATGAATGTATCAGTCATCCCTTCCCTCAAAGACATTCCATAGGAGGATTATCTGTCACCTTCCCTACGTTTTCTAAATGTTGTGAGTGCATGTGTTTTGGGTGTGTGCAAGAAAAAGGCTTGCAGGCATGAAGGTTTGTGTGGGTGGTTGTTTGTTGCGAATGTCTCTGTGTCGATCACTGTCTCGATGCAGGATGTTGAGATCAATCCCGTTTACTGAGAAATGAAAAAGCACATGGAAACTTTTTTTTGTTTTTACCCACGTTCGTCACGTTGAAAACTTGTTTCCTGAGAGGGTATGATGGTGAAGACTCCCATCACCACAAAACAGATGGAGAACTCACAAGCCTGGGATGAACCGCATCAGTGCACTCGCTCTGATTTAATAAAGGTATTTAAAACGGAGAGGATGACTCACTCCTTTTGAAGTATTGAAGGATTTTAAATTGTAAAACATCCAATTGGAATAGGAAAGCCGGTGTAATGATAAAGATAAGTGATGGTTACATATGAATGTACGGAGCCCCTAAAGGTTCATGGAGAGAAAAAAAAAGTATCTTGTGCGCACGATATACTTTCTCGTTCGCACAAACTAGTATTTCGTGCAGACGAGAAAGTATTTTGTGCGAACGAGAAAGTATGTTGTTAGTTTCTCGTTCGCACGAGAAAGTTACTGGTGCGCCAAGTAGGAAGTGGAGCACAGAGGAGACAACCATTTCATTGCAGACTGTTATGTTTATGTGGATAAATGGCAGTGCATATATTATTTGAGATATATTTTTGCCAGGGGTTTAGAGCTATTTGTTTAAGCACCGGATTCGCAAAACAGAAGAGTCTGTAAACCAGTCTGCTTTGAGCTATGAATTATATCCGTGACTCTCACAGTGTCTGCTCCTTCACTTTATGAAATCTCTGCGGCACCAGTGGCCTGTACTACGAAGCAGGATTTGCTATTTACTTTTCATTCATGAAGTATGAGGCTGCGCTGTCAGCACGCTAACCCCGTCCATTTCACGTGAACGCGCTCTCAGCCGGACAGAGAAACCCTGGTTGATTTACTGAGTTGATAACCAGCTTCGTAGGACCGCTTAGCGAGATCGCGTTTGTTAAGGTTAGTTAAGTCGGGTAAATCAAACCTATCCAGGNACATCACTTCACTGAAAGGAACAGGTATTCCAGAAACAGTGAAGAATTCCTTCTTGGAGAATTCTGTGAAGTTCCTAGAAAAGAGATTTTCCTTCCTGAAGGATACCCCTTTCAGTGATTTCCATGTTCCTGGGGTCAACCCAGGAACGTCCCAAGATCAGACGCACAACTAGCTACATATGGTGATGTTCAGGTTATGAACATGGTGACCCACTTCGAGTCCGTTCTCTGTGAGGAGGAGGTAACCAACATCCCTAGACAGTGGCCAGCTCTCAAGGCCAGACTGAAGTACAGGCAGAGACAGCCCCTCTAGGAGGTCACAGAGAAAGTACTTAATTAACAACAGCTTCAAGATGTCTCTCCAAGACCAAGAAACGTAAAGTTGATTCGGAAAATCGCCAATTCCAAAATGAATAATGAATGGACTGACAAATATGTATTTACTTTGCCAACCGCAACAACTAATAAACCGGTGTGTTTATTGCGCAACAAAAGACTGCCAAGGCACAC
>NW_011369947.1:26367960-26381627 GCF_000735185.1 Notothenia coriiceps | reverse complement strand
TGCCTCTTTTGAATGATGAATACACACTACCGCCGCCTGCTGGTAAGGAGAGTTATTGCCACTCACGCATACGCGCAGTTCATACGTGCTCAGCTCGGATTTGCGGTGTGTTCCAGTGCGCGAAGTCGGCAAATACGCAGGAGAGTCCGGCGACGCAACAGTCGGTGTCGGCGACTTCTCAGGTGACTGGCCGGTGTATCTGGGCCTTTACTGCCTCCAGTGCCCTGTAAGACGAAGCCAGTTCAACAGACCCTGGATATGTTTGATTTACCCGGCTTAACTAACCTTAACAAACGCGATCTTGCTAAGCGGTCCTACGAAGCTGGTTATCAACTCAGTAAATCAACCAGGGTTTCTCTGTCCGGCTGAGAGCGCGTTCACGTGAAAGTGACGGGGTTAGCGTGCTGACTGCGCAGCGTCATACTTCATGAATGAAAAGTAAATAGCAAATCCTGCTTCGTAGTACAGGCCACTGGTGTCACAGAGATTTCATAAAGTGAAGGAGGTTTTCCTTCTATAAAACAGCTGTGGGCAGCAGATACTGTGAGAGTCACGGACAGGAATTCATAGATCAAAGCAGACTGGTTTACAGACTCTTCTGTTTTGCGAATCCGGTGCTTAAACAAATAGCTCTAAACCCCTGGGCAAAATGTCCCTAAATGAAGTCCGAGTTTGAAATAAATCTCAAATAATGTATGCACTGCCATTTCTCCACATAAACATAACAGTCTGCAAAGAAACGGTTGTCTCCTCTGTGCTCCACTTCCTACTTGGCGCACCAGTAACTTTCTCGTGCGAATGAGAAACTAACGAAACGAGAAAGTATTTTGTGCGCACAAGATACTTTTCTTTCTCTCCATGAACCTTTAGGGCAGGGCTATTCAACTTCATTAGCAAGTGGGCCAAATAGGAAAATCACTGGGTGTTTGTGGGCCACACAATACTTTGTCAAGGAATCACTACAAATAACTCTTGCTTACAGTAGTGTTAATAGATACTAATACATTAAATGAACTAGTGAAGTGCATCCCTTTTTTTGAATTTAATTGTATCAACAGAAATCATTACAGAAAGCAACCAGTCCATAAAAAAGTAGTAAAGCTTCGGTTACAAGGCTTGGCACAAAAGTTTTTCTTTAAAACTAAGGAGACATCAGGTTTTTTCCCCCAACAGTTCCATGTCCACTAATGTACAAAACAAGATGAATATAATAAAACAGTATTCATCACATTAAAAGTAAGTAGCCCAGTTTTATAATCCTCAACACTTCCAAGCATACATAAGGTGCTTTGTAGACAACACAAATCCATACAATGTAATACTAAATACAAATATAACATAGTAAAACAATAGCCATCAGACTCACAATAACATTCATATCTTGGAAACATTTTTACAATTTGCAAAACAGTAAGTAGGCGTGTTTGAATGAGCATAAAATGAATGACCATAAAAACTGACCATGCATCATACTTCTGTCATGTTTAGCCTGTTTGAGTCGGTGAGAGAAATTACACTGCCTTGATTTAGCTATTTCAGCATAGTTTGGCTAATAAGTGGTAAGAGCAATCCTGAGACACTCATGCAACTTCTCATTGGTCATGGAGGATGGAGCGACGTGCCCTTGTTTTGATGGCATTCATATGAGAAAATCGCCATCAGTGACCAACAGGCACACTTTTTTTAAAACCAGTTGACGTTTTTTTTAAAAACGAGATTATATTTTGAAAGATAACATCACCTGTAGTGTGTCCCTCCAACGAAATAAGCCCCAGAAGTTCTTCCCTAAAGCGAACTTCATCGAAATACCTCACATAGATGCACAGCTGGGCCATGTCAGTACAGTCAGTTGATTCGTCCACAGCGATTGATATAAACTCTGCTTTTCGAAGGTTTTCCAAAAGCTTCCCCGACCCATCCTTTGCAAGTAGTTCCACTCTGCTAAGTGTTGTTGTGTCTGAGAGATGTTCTTTTTTAATGGCTGAAGTGACAATGTCTTTTACTTTTTGGTCAATAGCCACTTCATCAATGACAGCAAGCATAAACTCTTTAACGGTCTCCGCGTCGGTAAAGGGCCTCTTCTGTCTGGCTAGTGTCCAGGCTACTCGCAGGGATGCTATTGTAGCTCTCTCTTGTTCCGTGCAAAATCGACTAAAAGCCACTTGACTCCGTTCAAATTATTCCAGCAGTCCCTGTACTTTCCTTCTCCGTTCCTTTGAGCCCACGGGAAAACTGGCAGAAAACGAGCCATGATTTGAGTTGTAGTGTCGCTTTACGTTGTANTTGAACTAACTTGATGACAAATGATCTGTCGCCATGGCAGCGGTATTTGATTTGGTAACGATGCAGCCATCAAAACATCTAAGCTTATTATGGGGCGTCATCAAATACCGCTGCCATGGCGACAGATCATTTGTCATCAAGTTAGTTCAATAGTTTGCAGTTAAAATATTCTGCTGCTTTTCCAAGCTTTTTTACTTTCTTTTCTTCTCTCATCACACATTCAAGCCCCCAGTGTTCATGTATCATTTCAATCTAAATTCTTCACTTTCTTCTTACACATTACATTTCAGAATAGCAATTCAGCGTCAGCTTTTCAGCATAAAGCATTCCCACTAGCAATTTCTTCAGGAATTGCATTCTCTAGTTGGACCTGATGCCCGAATACTTATATTAGACACATCAGACTGTGTTTAGGTAAGATGATGCAGGAGAGTGCCTGATTTCTCAAAGGTGAGGTCGAGGTTTAACTGTGAACAATTGTAAACCATTATTTGAAAGATTTAAAAGCTGTAAACCCAAAAGTAAGTGAGAAGATTGTAGAAAAGTCTACATTTTTTGAGAATTGTACAAAGTCTTTAGAAATAAACTCACAAATGGATTTGAGCGGTTTTGGTGCCCGCTAAACCTTACCAAGTAAGACAAAACGAAAGAGAGATCTGCCTCCCTAACTGTGCTGCCAACCTCAAGTTTAGATTAGATTAGGTGTAACTGTCTTATCATTGCAAATAGTACAAGTTCTGAGGCAATGAACCAAATACTGGTTCACAATTTGAAATTCAGAGCAATAATATAGCAGTAGACAGCTATTTTACCACATAAAATATATTGATGAAAACATTAAACATTGTCTTGTAATCTTGTATTTGTATACTTTGTTTAGATATAGGCCTATGTGTGGCTAATAGCCACTGCATCGTCTCGGAAGAATAACACATACTGTAGATGCAACATATTTAACCTTTGTTGAAAAAAAAAAAAGTCCAAGTCCCAAAGATCAGTGCTAATATCCACACACAGTTGCAAAAAGATTATTAGCATCTTAATAGTGTTGGTGCTGAAGCAAAAAAGGAGTAATTGCACTCAAATGTAAAACTTTATGAGAATATGTTCACTTTTAATATCATTAGCACAATATATTTTATTAATCAGACCCTGGAATTTGGCATATAGTGGTAAGTTATGGGTTATGGGTTAAATCAATGCAAGTTATGGTCTAATTCAGCAGAAGAAACGATGCATTCTTGATGTTGCCCCTCTGTCTTTACAAGCTTACTACAATTATTCCTTTCACAATTTTATCACATCCTATAATGACAGTTTATTGCTGTGTTTTTGCAGATTTTAATGAAAAAGGGGATCAGAAGTATGATGCTCTACTAATGAGCAATGTGGTGCCAATGTACCCCGAGTTTAAAAGTAAGTTACTGGTTATATCACGACATTACAAATTACAGGCTTCCATACTGTACGCAACTCAGATTTTTTTTCCCTTTAATTTCCGCTTTACTTTCCTATTTTAGAGATCTGGGACTACTTTCACAACACCCTATTGAAGAAATATGCATATATTTATAACAGCATTAACGTGGTGACAGGACCCGCCTTCGATTACAACTACGACGGACAATACGACACTCCAGAGCAGATCCAACAGTATGTGAAGTTTCTTTTTTTTATGGAAGTTAGTAATATTGCAGTTTAATTTTTTCCGGAACAGACAGCCTTGATTTATGAACCACTGTGAATACTTACTTTTTTTTCCGTTTAAATTATAAGAAGGGCACATGAGGTCTTTGTTCTGATTTTTTTCAACTCATGTCCTGTGTTCAACTTAATTGGTAATGATTATCTTATGAATTACCTTAAGCACTGGGTTTGAACCGTTTTAACATTTTAAATTGTTTTGTTACCATTGTAACATATACACATATACAAAAAGAAGTGTCCTTTGGTGTTTCTCAGGGAACCTGTCATGGTCCACCCTTTTTTGCAATATGTATCCTAACTTAATGTAATATCATCACTTGATATAAATTAAATGTAAACCAACATTGCTTATGATGTATGCTTCATCACTAATACCATGAGCAACAGACTGCAGACACTTTAAAAAATGGTCAGAGGCTAAAAAGATTTATTTTTCTTCTGTTGGTCAGAGCCAATGACAGCCAATGAGATGACCCTACACAAATCGTCTATTTTAAAAAGTTGTACATTTCCAACGAATAAGACTGTGTTTTTATTTGACTACAGGTTTGTGTCCGGCACAAACATCTCCATCCCCACACATTACTTTGCAGTGTTGACCAGCTGCAAGTTCAATGAGCAACCTGTAAGCGAGTGTGCTGGCGAGCTGCAGAGTGTTTCCTTCCTGCTACCTCACTTATCCCACAACTCGGAAAGCTGCAAAGTAAGGAACAGCAATGTTTAAATAACCTTTTTAAGATTACACAATCCTCCTCTTCCATCCACCTCACATTACACCAGACAGATAAACTGAAACTCTTTGTACGGTTCAGTCCGAAACTGCCTCCCTTTGGCTGCCTTTCATGATCCTGAACAAAGCAACAGTGTCTTCTTTACCCATGTGTAACAGTCAATATGTTCCCTTATACTGACACTCAGGAAGTTCATTTACTGTGAGGTAATGAAAAGACCAAAATGAACCATTGTGTCTGTAGTCCAATCTTTGCCATTTATTACAAAAAAGTTTGTCTTTGAATCCAAGAGTGATTAAATAATTGTATGAAAAGGTCCTGATTACCTGCTAGTGCTACACTGATTTTGACATTAATTTCACCACAAAACGTAGGTTTCTAGAGGCTGTGTTTGTTTTGAGGTAGTGTTAGAGGTGAGACCAAAACCAAAGAATTAAGGAGGGTTCATCCCTTTGGATGCATAAATGTGCTTCATTTTATTTCTAAAACCTTTTTTCCACATGAAATTCTACGGTGGCCGACAGGTACAAACACGCTACAACGACCCGAAACACTCAAAAACAATGCAAATATAAAGACAGAAATGTACCAAAACACATGAACATTTTAAAACATCTTCTCCAACAGGACAACATATGCGCAGCATTTAGAAAACATTCACCAACATGACGAAACATGCTCAGGGTTTACTAAAAGTGCTGAAAATGAAGAGAATGCTGCAAAAAACTCAAAACATAACGTAAACAGGGACACTAAAAAGTGACACACACAGCTGGGACTGCAGTGCTTGTTGACCTTCAGCAGTTATAAATTGGCCAACTGTCACTGTCACTGGAAATGTACCTAAAATCTTGTGTTGGCTTATTTCAACAATGTCCTTGCATGATTCCTTATGAAATTATTGCAGATCTGCTGCAAGCTGGAAAGCTAACGTAGCTAACCTTGTCATTTAAAATATACTGAGAAAATACTTACAATTATGAAACAGACTAACTCTGAAACAAGGACAGTTGGCCAACTCTATAATCCCAAACAAACTCTCCAGTCCGAGCTATGTGCATCACTTTTTAGTGTCCCCGTCTCCGTTGTGTTTTGAGATTCTTGCAGCATTTTTTTATTTGCAGCGCTTTGCATTTGCAGCATTTTGTTGCAACACTAGTAAATCATGCGCATGTTTCAGTAAATTGGTGGATGTTTTCTTAATGCAACGCATGTGTTGTCCTATTGGTGAAAATACTTTCCTCATTTGTTTTTTTTTGGGCACATTTGTATTCATTTATTATCATCGTTTTTGAAACTGCAGCGTGTTTCTCCTAATGGAAATGGTTTGGGCAGTTATAATGCGTTTGCACCTGCCAATCACCGTAAAAAACACTTACACTTATACTCACATACGCATGAGTTTAACATTCATTTCAACCTGTGAAAAGACAAAAAAGACACAAGGCTAAACACTAATATTAAACTTATATGTTGAAAGTAAAAGCAAGACAAATACAATTAAATCATCATCAAAGGATATAAAAGGTAATTACAAAGAACACAAACATATATAAACAGTATGTGAATAAACATTACTTCTCATTCCAGACATCATTGCATTTGGGAGGCAATAAATTATAACTCAAGCCCCACTAATGTGACATAAGGATACACAAAGAAGCCTAGACCGTTCAGAGTATTTCCATCTCTGGTAGTCTTGCAATACAAGTCAACAAAATGCAAAGATCTTGATGATTTATTGAACAAACCGATTGGTGAAGATACATTTTGTTCATAGTGAGGCTTAGTTGACTAACTAGCCCTAGTAGATACAGTACAGTACTACAGTATGCCAACTCTAGCCTTAGACCGTTCACAGAACAGGAAGCAATGCAAAGGAAAAAAATGTAACTAACACAGAAGAAAGATATATTTTGGCGACACATGATCACAAACCTACAGTGAAACTTCAATTGTTCACTTTTCTTTTTGCACCGATAGAGTACAGAAGCCGAATCTCAATGGGTGGAAGACCTCATGTGGTTCCATCAGGCACGACTCAGAGACGTTGAGTGGATCACAGGATTGGACTTTTACCAAGAGAGCGATCGACCAATCCCAGAGCTGCTAAAGGTGAAGACCCGCCCCACAGCTGCTATTCACAGAAAACTATAAAATTGCTATTTTCCCACAGAGAAAACACCGGGATAAATATATTGTACTGTATCTGCTAAAGTAATGTAGTGAATAAATAGTCTTGAATTACGCTATCACTTTGTACTGAAGATTTGTGAGTGAAAATGCTTATTTAGTGGGAATACTGATACATCATTCCAACTATATGTTATTCAACGCACACAATTCTTTATTATTCCGCTGGGTTATTTTGCGCCTCTTCTTCTCCCACATTCCACATCGCAGAAACTCAGTTTAAAGATCAAAACGTTCAGCTCGGTCGGGAATCGATGGCTATTACTTTTCTTATTCATAACTTTCATAATTCTAGAGATACTACATCCCATAATTCATCAAATGTTTAACATTGAAGTCAATGGAGAAACCCTTCAGATGTTACACATCTTTCTGACATTATTCATGTTAAAAAACTTTTAAATCTGATTCATACTTTTAGAAATATTAAACATTGTTCAGACCTTGGTAAAGAGGCCTTCTTCAGATTTTAACATCAGTGTGTATTGAGCAGCTCGTTAAGGTGTGTGATCTCAAAGCTAGAGTGGATGACAGCTTGAAATTCGCCTTCATATATATATTTTTAAACCTGCCATAATTCCCAAACCCTACACTCCTGAGACATAAGTTGTCATGAAAAACGTAGGAAAGCATCTCGTAGTTTCAAAAATGAAACAAAATTAAGCAAAAATAATTAAACAAAATGCCTCTTGAGGGCATGAAGTGACAAAAACGATCAACATGTCTCCATTAAAGCCAATTGTAAATTCAAGCTGATCTTTACTCACAGCATTAGCTGCAGACCTTTAGTTAATCTGCCAAAAAGGCCACATTATTAACCCGAAAGTACACAAAAAGCACCCTTCAGATGCTCAACTTCCTTCAGATGCTTCACGCGTTGAAATTTCACCGATATCTGTCACGGTTCTTCACATTCACTTCAAAACGTTCACATGTAAGAGGTTTGTCTCTCATTCAGAACAATGAAAAGGGTCTCCTCTCACTGATTGCTACACATCACCATGGAAACCTTTGATCTATGGACACATCCGTTACTTGCAAATATCCAAACAGGCCTGGTCATGGAATTATCGCGATGAGTCAATTGAACTCCAACTGACATGCCGGAGCAGGCAGACTTCCAAGGCATAAATGGGTAATGGCCAGCCTTCAAAAAATGGTCTATGTGCCTTCGCGGGAGTTTCCTCAAAGCGTTGCCCATGGCAAACGCAATCTCTCCTCGCTTTGCCTTGAAAACACGATATTGGCGTATATCGACACCTATGGACATATGGTCAAAAAGTGGCTCAAACTTCAGCATAGTGTTGCAACAGTCGGCATGGCCGTCGAAGACCACGATCAATATTTGACAGTTTTTAAGATTCTTTTCAAATGTCCGTGTGGCCTTGGCACACCGAAATACGCTCACTATGAAACACGGCTTTGCTTCCAGAACCTATCAGTTCGCAACGAGCCGAAATGCCTAAACTTCACAGGTTTGGTAACGATGCAGCATCAACACATCTAAGCATATGTATGGGGTGTCATCAAATGCCGTTTGCCGATGGCGACAGATCATTCGCTATCAAGTTACTTCAAAAGTTTGCTGTTCAAATATTTGCCTGCTTTTCCAAGCCTTTTTACTTTATTTGCTCTCTCATCAACACATTCAAGCCCCAAGGTTCATGTATCATTTCAAATCTAATTCTTCACTTTCTTCTTAACATAAGTTTCAGCATAGCATTCAGCGTCAGGCTTTTCCAGCATAACAGCAGTTCCCCTACGCGCATTTGCCTCTCAGTTAATTGCGATTCTCTAGTTTATTTGTAATATTGAATCGTATTATGTTTCTCTTCATGATTTTTATCGTATGATTTATTTTAAAAAATCATGACAAGAGGAAAATAATTACGATTTTCAATTTACAAATA
This sequence comes from Notothenia coriiceps, assembly GCF_000735185.1. Classification (NCBI taxonomy): domain Eukaryota; kingdom Metazoa; phylum Chordata; class Actinopteri; order Perciformes; family Nototheniidae; genus Notothenia; species Notothenia coriiceps. The sequence goes on along the minus strand of NW_011369947.1, from coordinate 26,372,803 downwards.
AACTAGAGAATGCAATTACTGCAAGAAATGGCTTAGTGGGAATGCTTTATGCTGAAGCTGACGCTGAACTCTATGCTGAAACTTAATGTGTAAGAAGAAGTGCAAGAATTTAGATTGAAATGATACCATGACACTGGGGGCTTGAATGTGTGATGCGCAAGAAAAATAAAGTTAAAAGGGCTTGGAAAAGCAGCAGAATATTGTTGAACAGAGCAAACTTTGCAAGTAACTTGATGATATGCGATATGATCTGTCCGCCATGGCAACGGGCATTCTGATGGGACACCCCATAATATGCTAGATTGTGCTTGATGGCCTGCCATCGTTACCAAACCTGGTGAAGTTTTAGGCCATTTCGGAGCATTTGAACTGAAGTTTGAGAAACCGTGTTTCGATAGTGAGCATTGTGTTGCCAGGCAACGGGCATTTGAAGAAATCTTAAAACTGTCAAATAGATGTCTTCTTACGGCTTGGACTGTTAGCAACATCATTTGTGAAGTTTGAGCACTTTTGACCATTGTAGGTGTTATAGCAACTATCGTGTTTTAAGGCGAGGGAGCGTTGCCATGGCAGCAGCTTGTTGAGGATGAAAAACTCCCAAGGCACATACGGACATGGGGTTGAAGGAAAATAGACACATTAACCATTATCCTGACAGTCTGCTCGCTCTGAGCATGCTCGCGTTGGAGGTTATGGACCAATCATCGTGACTTCCATGACGACAGAGGTGTTTGGACCGATGTGTCCAGAGATCAAAAGTGTTTCCATGGTGATGTGTAGCAATCAGTGAGAGGAGACCCTCTCAGGAGTTAGTTAGCTGACATGAGAGACAAACCTCGGCTTAATGCACTAATGTCAGCGTCTGAAGTGGATGGTGCAGGAAAAAGATATCCGTGAACGAGATCATCGGCGCATTGGAAAATTTCAAAACGCCTACTTGTGATGGGTGGCGTCCTGACAGTGGAAAGTTGAGACATCTGAGATGATGGCTATCTTGGTTGCAGAGTGTTATTGATACTTGGTCTGGGAGAGAGAGGGCTAAAGTCTAAATGTGGCCTTTTGTATGCAGAAGTCTTTCTTAAGCTATAAACTTGGTTCTGCATTGCTAGATACATGCTTGTGCCAAGTAAAGATTCAGTCCTTGGTAGTACCATCTTGATTATACAATTGGCCTTCAAGTGAGGAGAAGAAGGAATGTTCGACCGGTGTTTTTGATCACCGTTCATGGCATGAGAGGTCTATTTTTGTATTAACATAGTTTTGTCTTTAATTTGTTCATTTGTTTGAATGGCTATACAGAGAGTACGTACTTCCTACCGTTTTCTATGTCACATTATTTGTCCTCTATGGTAGGTGTTAGCCATGGTTCGGAGAAATTTTGCGAGCAGTCTTTACCTCAGAATCCAAATAACAACTATATATGATTAGGCAGAACTTTCTTTGTCAAGCGCAGTATATCCAGATCCACTCTAAGCTTGATGAGAATCAACACACACACTTCATGAGACTGTCCTTTCTTGAATCGAATAAAATACACTCACTGAATGCTATATAAACTTGTTAGGCGAAAGGGTTCTCCATGGAAGATTACCCAAAGGCTTTGATAAGGTAGTCAAACTGAACAATGTTTTGTATATTGCCTATGTTCTAAAAGTATGAATCCAGATTTTAAAAGTTTTTTAACATGAATAATGTCAGAAAGATTGTGTGTAGTGACATGACTAGATAAAGAGGCGTTACGTCCCGGTTATGAGGTACGGAACAATTGGTAACACATTTGAGCACGTGCCAGTATATAATGGACTCGATCGTTATCTCGATATAAGATCTACATGAATGTAGTAATGAATAAGACAAAAAGCATGTTTATCCGATATCGAATTCGATGGCACTTACGCAGACCCGATGTTATCCATTTCATTAGTAGCTTTCTTTGTTCCATCTGGTATATCGCTTTATACTCTGTCAACTGAGTTTCTGCGATGATGGAGTCACTGTGCAGAGAAAAGAGGCGGGAATATAATCCACAGCAGGAGAGTGAGCATATATAAAAGATAATTGTATAACTGACTAAAGTGATTGGAAATGTGCGTGATTGGAATAAATCATAGTCAATCTGTAATAGAGGCCCAAAATAGACATGGTACTACAGCTAATTCCCTACCATAAAATCAGAGCAATTCGAGGCCCCACATTAAATCTTCATAGTAACAATAAAGTGGCAACTGATTATGTGTATCATATGATCTTATTCAGCTATCTGCACATTACTCTAGCATCGAATGGAAATACTCTAGTAAAGTCCTTTATCTAAATTTAGTTTATATTATAACTTGTGTATCCCGGTGCTCTTTTCTCTAGTGGAATAATATGCAGCTTCTTTTATAGTTTACTATCGCTGAATTAGCAGCTGTGGGTAATGGTCTCTCTCTCTACTATGTAGGTCCAGCTCCATGGCACATAGGATTCAGAAGTGCGCGTACTTCTTGAGTAAAAAGATCCATGTATGCGCTTGAATGTCCTACATCCACACCATGCTCGTGAAGTCTGTACTAGACACTTTGTTTGAACTCAAATCTCTGAGGTCTGCTATTCCAAAGTTCGATTCGAGCTCTTTCTCTGTTAACTATCTATCTCCTCGCTCAGCCACAGGAGTGAACAAACATGTCTTTGAAGTTCAACTGTAAGGGTTATGTTGTACATATGTGCTCTGTCAAGCAGGAAGTAGGGGTCGTCTTCTGTGTGGAGGTTGTACATGTTTTGTCCTTTGCGAGTGGAGCAGACTTCTATCCTGTTCTGGTGAACATTTTAGGCCTTTGCAGACCAGGTCTAAAGGCTAGGTTGGCATACTGTAGTGACTGTACTGTAATCTTTATTAGGGCTAGTAAGGTCCAACACTCACAAGCCTCAACTATCGAAACAAGCAACTGCTATCCAATTCAACACCAATCAGCGTATTTGTTCAACACTAACATTATCCAGAATCTTTGAACTATTTGTTGAACGGACTCCTGTTTTTGCAAGTACATACCATGCAGAGAATGGAAATACTACGTGAACTAGTTGCTGCAGGTCATAGTGCTATTGCTTTGCTGTAGTGCCCTGTTACTTGTCTCTATGGCAATCTATTAGGCTAGGCCTCGGCATTGCTCCTAGGTTAGTAATTATTGCCTCCCAATGGCAATATTGTAATGGATATCGAGCGAAGCATAAAGTGTTTATGATTAACATATTACACTAGGTCTTTAATAATGTATTATATAATAGTTTTGGTCGTCTCTTTGAGCAACCTGATGAGATATACCATTAGTCTATCCTTGATGTGATTTAATTGTATTTGTCTTGCTTTATTCCTCACAACATATTAAGATTAATATGAATATTAGTGATTCCATAGCCTGTGTTCATTTTTTTTGTCATTTTCCACTTAATTATATTATAGTGGTTGAAATTGAATGTATATCTAAATACAAATGCAGTCATGTGAGTATAAGTGTAAGTAACTTGATTTGCTGTCGTGACCTGTCTGCACTGCTGTGCAATACGGCGATTCATAATAACAACGTGCGCCAAACTTCCATTATCCATTGAATGGAGAGATCATACACGACTGCCAGTCTTCAAGACAAACCAAGACACTGTAACTATAAATGGTATGATTTACCAGAGACATGGCATGCGCTGCCACGCAACAAATCATAAACAGACAATTGAACTATGACGCGCCACACCTGAAGGCACTGTTATGGGCAATTCGTTCAAGTTTCCAAGTGGCAGAACGACAACACAAAGGAACGTAATAACCAGTCTGTCAACAGAGTATATCAAGAGGAGGGATTTGTGTGTAATGTATTTTTCCACCACAATAGGATACAATACATCATGCGTCTGACATATATAGGAAACAACCTTCCACCACAACAATTTCTGTAACCCTGCGCAGGGGCCATAGTGTTTACCTATGAGCTCATAGCATCTGTTGCATGATCATGCTTGGCCAAAGCAATGCAAGCGCTGACATACTAAAAGAATGGCTGCCAAGAAAATAATCTTACTAAATATCACAAGACAGGCAGACAAGGAAGGACAACTCATAAAACGAATGAAAATGTCCTGATTCGCCGGAACTGGAGAAGTAGTGGCTTTTCGGGGCGTCCATCACAGTTGGCTGCTAACCTGCTACTCTCAAAGGAAGCTAAGTGCTGCTCTTTCTATATGATTTGTTATAAGTATTTTGGCTTGCAGATATGATTTTGCTAATTGCACATAGAATCCAGGTGTTTGTTTTATGTATCCAAACCACTATAGCTTGGGGAAAAGATTTTATTTGATTTATATGTTTTTGATTTGTGATCAATGTCTGGTCTGTTAATAACCAGGCTGCTTTTTGAAACAAATTACACTAATGTTGGAAAAGACTAAAGGAATAATCCTATGAATATATTTACCAGTATAACGCATTAAATGAAACTTAACATGTCAGTCCATAAAAACGTCTTTGTTGGTGCTCAAATCCTTCGAGGGGCAGGAAAGGTGGCAGTAAGCAAGGTGAATTTATTTTGGTTGTGTTGATGTAGTGTGGAGAAAAAGCTGGGCCACCAAGTGACATTTTTTTTTTTTTTTAGCGATCAGGTATTTAGACCTTAGTCTGGGGGCGATCTGACTTCACTGCTATAGCGCAGGCAATGAAACGTCGAGTTTGGTGGGAGGTAAACTGTTTAACTTGGTTTCCCTACTTTACAGGTCATTAGGGTGACTGTATGTACGATTCGTTTGTCAACCACACAACCTTTTTTCCACTTTTTCGACCCTGATTAGTCGCTCGTTAGCTAGATGTCGAGAG
>NW_011369947.1:26357688-26367915 GCF_000735185.1 Notothenia coriiceps | reverse complement strand
TTGTTCTAAAGGACCAAAAATTGGATTGCCTGTCTACGGTACTTGACATTTTATTTTACACAGGACATTAATGGTGCATTTCCACTACAGCGCGGTTTAAGCGTGCCGTTCCCGGCCCGTTTTGGTTGCGTTTCCACTTGGCGTAGTACCGGCTAGCGGGTACTATTTCACAGTTTTTCTGGCCCCATAAAATCGAGGTTCTTAGCGGGCCAACAACCAGGCTGAGTCGGGCTGAGTATGCTAAACTAGAGAGAGAATCGCTGGCAAGGGGGCTACTGTACAACTATAACAAAATGAACATATTTGACCGTGATTTAATTGTAATACACGTTTCAAAATGATGCCGAAGTAACAACATACTGATACCGCTTAGTAAAAAACATGAATTAATGCTTTGACAAGTCTGCAGACAGACGGCAGGCAAAACATCTTTTAAAATGCGTGTTTTCTAAATGGGGATCGGCTAAGCTAACGCAGTATATGCACCGACCGTCCACACTCACAACAACGGCCTATACAGACATAAATAAACCAGCGACTGTATTCGTCGTGAGTGACACAGACAGTCTGTGGTTTGTACTTGTTTAACTTTTGTCTAGTTTCTGAACAGATATGAGGAGCTGTGAGCTTGAGTGCTCACAGCTAACGGCTGATGTTGTTTTTCTGTGGTTCGCATTGAAGATGACGTCACGGCTCCGCCTACACTGCGTTACTATAGTTACTGCCCCAGCTACTAAACTGTAATGGAAACGCAGCATAAAGTGAGCCAGTCCTAACAAGGCCTAACAAGGCCTAACTATACCGTACTAAGCCGAGCGAGGCCCTGCAGTGGAAATGCGCCATTAGCAACCCTAACCCTAACCCTAGCAAGCAAAACTACTGTTCTTTGATCTGTCTTTTGTTTATTTACACATATGAACGGATAATGTTCAATAGTTTTGAGGGCAAACGGGCAACTGTGACCTGGTGGGATGGGAGTGGCTAAGCCGGAGGCCAGACAGCTGATCAGAATCAAGTCATGAGTCAATAAATAAAAGCAGGCTTGTAACCTGATTCTGGTCTCTTGCAGTAGGCTGGGTCCTGAGAGGGGCATCCACTGACACGGGGCAGCCTCAAGAAATAGAGGACGGCTTTATTGCTTAAATGTTACTTTGCAGAATACCTCAGTTTCTGCCACCTGGCTATTTTTAATAAACTTTGTTTTGTTTTTGCACCACTGCCACTCTCCTTCCTCAAGTGTGAGCCACAACGCACACAATACCAAGTAACACAAACATTTGTGATTGATAAAAACACTTAACACCAATAGAAATCAATAAGCACAGGACTGAATGAACAATAATGAAATACATAATTATTAAATCAAGAAAAAAAAACATAAATAAGTTAGATAAATATGAATCAAATAACATTAAAAGATTATAATAATACATATAATTTAAACTTCAAGTAAAGAGGTGGGTCTTGCTTATAAACTACCTACAGTACAAATAAAGACAGGTTCAGTTCTTGTCAAAGTAATGAAAATACTGCCTCCTTCCGTTCTCTAACCACAGCTATGGAGTACATCAACATTTGGCCGCAGTCCCGTGCTGCAGGACCACACTAAAACATTTTAATTGGCGAGTATGAAATGCAGGATACACTTTGCAGGACTCTTCTAAGTGTTGCACTAATGTTGGATATACACAGAGCTCTGGTAATAAGCTCATAACACCATACACAACAAAGACATTAAGTCATTTAGATGCAGATTTAGCCGTCTGTCAGGGTGCAGTGTTTTGGCTTTTATGGCTGTAGGGATTCAACAAGAAGAAGCCTTTGTCCTTAAAGCGATCCCTCCTAAAACCCCGTCCCTGTGAAGATGCTGCCGCTTAAATTACCAGCATTGATCAAAGAAGGGTATGCACACTTTTGCATTTGAGTGTGTGTACATATTTGTGCGCGGTTCCAAGCGAGCGCCTCCAGGGCTGAAGTAGCTGAATGGTGTCATCAGCTGGGTTTTTAGGGAGCCATGCTGCTTAATTGCCTATAAAGCGTTGATGGATGGACCAGTGGGGTTCTTTACAGCGGTATTAATGGGAGTGTGTTTATGTGTGTGGGGATGTGAGAAAGAGAGACTGCACTTTTAAGTATCTTAATTTACTAATTGAATGCTGTGACAAGAGTTTTTTCCCTCTGTAGGAACTGTACCTGCACTGGCTCTTTGACCTAATGTCCACAGTCTCATCACAAACTATCTGCAGCATGTTCATGATCAATACGGCAACAGGTACTTATACTGCCTGTACTTACAACTATTGTACAAAGGACATTTTCTATCTACCTTTATATCTGTGAAGGTTTCTTCCTTTGTATATAACGTTTTTGACTTTTTTTGACTTTATTTGGCTAGAGATAAACAGCTAAATAGAGGACGACATGTAGCAAATGAGCACAGTGTGTCATTCGAAGGCCACTGTTCAGACTTAATACTTTGTCCTCTCTACAAGATCAGTTATCATCAAGACTATTATATCTGTATTTCTTGAATAATGTATTGAAGCATTCTTTTTTCAAATTGTGCTTGAGGAGGAATGACAAACAATAACTTGATTAAACGCCTGTAATGGAAAACTTAAAAAATTGAGAATTGGCAAAGACATTTTCTACAGCCATGAGGTGACACAGCGGTTGCCCAAACCAATTCTGCAGAATCTTTCCCCTAGTCAGAGATTTTAACTAGTTCATAAAGAATAAATCAACATTCTTCATATTAAGACAAGCAGGGCAATATAACTGTTTGTCCATAACTTAAGGTTATCTTCCAGAGGAACTTGTACATCTGATATGCTGGACTTCCATGTGTCCCTGGACAATAAACTATCTGCTTGTGCATAAACTGGCAATAGAAAGAGATAACAGCAACTCTCCAAAGCTACATGCCTGAGCCATGAGAAACGGGAAACTGGGCATAAAGAATGATGATCTGGGTCAAAGGCTAACAACAAGCAAAGATATTCCTCAACCCCGCCTTGCAGATGTATGCCAAGTCAAGGAGCCAAAAACGTGTTCCTAAGGTCACATTTACGTTCAGCTTTGACTACCAAATTCTAATTAGGTTATTGATGTTTGTGCCAAATTATAAAAATGGACTCAAGTGGAAACAGGAACTGTCGTAACTATTCTTACAACAGTTCAATTCCTGGTTTAATGGCTTCGTATCAGCAACGTATTAGAAGAAAAATAAAACCACCAAACTGCATTTCCTTGATGCTATTTTTGATGTGAAATACCAATATCTACCATTTTGTAGACTAGACAAGTGTATAATTGATCATTCACAAATGTTAACTTAGTGCACCAGAGTGCTTTGCATGAGCTGTTTAAAAAGATACTCTGAATCTCTCTCCTGCAGACCTATAGCCGAGAGCAGCCATTGGGGTCATGACAAGGATTAGAGCTTTTATATTAAATGCCAACTCGTGTTATCATGACCTTAAATGGAGGATGTAGGGAGCACATGTAAAGTTGATCATATAACGAACAGGAAGAGTTAGCTAGCTGTTTGACAATTGCCGAGCTACAGTATGAGCAGGGTGGATGTAACGACTGAATGAAAAGGCATTCCCAGTATTTTCCTCATGTGTCGCTCTTATTCACTCGGTGCTATGTATGGCCTACGCAGAAACCATCGTTCACAGATAATGTGGAAAGTTTGGAAAGAGACCAAATAGTTTGTCCCCTCAACTCTCTGGAGCTTATTAATTCATGCCAAAGGGAGTGCAGGGATCGTGCTTACTTATTGAAGAGGACCATGTCAGGCAGCCAAACCTTCACAGCGGGGATTCGCATCACGTTAATCCCATCATGCTCCTTGGGTTTCCATTGCAACCGATAATCCGTCCATTCCTGTTTGGAAAGTTAAGAGTTTGTGTTGGAATAACAAGTACTTAAAAAGGGCAGAAACAACAGACAGACATAAAGTGACAGAAGCAGAAGCTTTACATTTACACGTCTAACCAATTTGTCATTTCATCAGTTGATTTTTCCCACTTCTGTAATTAGATTCCACCGGGATGATTCCCTTGTGCATTTGTCCTTGCATATCAAAACACCATTTGCATAATTTTTCATTTTGCACATTATTAGGACTATTCAAAGTGTTCTCGCTTGGTTATTTGTGGAGTGTATCGTAAATTAGCTATACAGGGAAAAGGAGGTCTCATGTTCACGTGCTTATTTGAGGAATAATGATATGATGAATCATAAGAAATAGAAGGAAGTAATCACTGATAGTGCATAATGAATGCAACTCTCTGTTTTAGTAGTAACAAGCTCTTGTGTCCCTTAAACAAACACACTTACCAGATTCATGACGACAACTGTGCTCATTTCTTCATTCTTCATATTCTGAAACAAAAATGAGTGTGTTACTGGTACATATTCCAAGTAGTGTTGTGATGATTGATAAGATGAGTCTTATCAAACATTTTCACTACAGGTGATGCACTTACCACCAGGGATCATCTTTGCAAATTAACTTCAATTTTACATTTTCACACACTTGTTTAACTGCTTGGTGATCTACTTATGGGCACTGCTCCATAGTTTCTCTTTTGTTTAATGGACTTATAACTTCTCACTGTACATTTTACATATATATTTATTTGAATATGTCATTGTAAATACTAAATGTAAATAAAATCCAATTTATTTATTGTGTTAGCTGTAATTTAGCCTATGAATAATGTTTTATTTGTCAGATAGTTTACATGTTTTTTCTCAACTTTTATATTTTCACCCTTTTTGTTCTGTTTTTTTAGATGTTTATATTGTATAATTGTTTATTTTCTACTCTTTTTTGTATTTCTAATTATATGCAATACTTGTTTTACATGCTGCTGCAATGAAAACGTTTCCCAATTTGTGATCAATGAAGTTTATCCAAGTGTATCTTATAGTGATGTTTGCAAAAAGCTTTTTCTCAAAGATGACTTCTGGAACTTGTTCATGGATAAGACATTTTAATAAGGAATTAATTGCTCTGATCAATATTGAGAGACCAAAGTTATTTTTTTCCGTACCCTCACATGATGTTACATTATATTTCCCCCTCACATGAGTGACAAGAACACATATTCACATCAATTCCATTGTCATTTTGAAGTAAAATCTGCTAGCGAAATTCAAAATATGCTCCAATACTGAATAAAACGTTCAATTGGAGATTTATTTATTTACCATAATTTGTTTTTTTTCATCTTCTGGCCCATTTGTGTCACAAGAGGAAAACATTTAGTAGATTTTTCAATCTTCTCAACATCCTAAACATGGCTCTTTCACAGTGTTTCAAACTATATTAAACAGATTTTGTGCTTAGCAGAGAATCCATATTTAATATATTACAGTGATCTTAGGAGGAGGAACAAGAGACACATTCTTCTCTCTCTCTCTCTGTTCTTGCATTCCTAACCTTGTGCTTCTGACACTTTCATGTTAGTTTGACAACATTAATGTGAAAGAAATGAGGGCAACGTACTGCTGTCATGAATTTGATGTAACCTTGGTGCTTAATCAGATATTATATGCTATACTGCCATCAGATAAATGTAGAAGGGTTTGTCCGACATGACCACTAAGTTAAAAAATTAGGAACTTTTGCCTATAATAAGTTTTCATCTACCCTTAATTTTGCCCAGATGAAAGTGATAGTGTCAGTGCTGCGAAGGTGTGTGCTTGTTTAGGCTACATGTCCACAACAGGAAATGAATAAATGTGTGTGTTTGTGTCCATGCGACGGTCCGACCATCCGGAAGGTGGAGCTTCCCTGAGCCAGGCCGGCTATTTAAAACGCATGAAGGAATGTCAGGGAGACAGCTGGGGGGGGATAGTGGGAGGTTGACTTTAACCATCTCCCTCAATCACCCTCACAAAAACTCATCACTAACCTATCACTTACTGATACTGCCTGTAACTGTATGAATTCACCTCAGGCTTATGTTGGGAGGAAATGTTAATAATAACACTGCTGTTATCCAGCTGACAAGTCAAGGGCGGGGGGGCACGGAGCATCCAAGTGGGTCAGTTTTCAAGAACGTTCCACTCCAGATCTCAAGGGTCCCATGTGACTTCCTCTCATGAGTGAGACTGACCTTGAGTGGAGATGTAAGGCTCACTGTATATGTGACACAATATGGATGTGTGTGGCTGTGTACACAAAAGAGCCAAGGGAACAAATAAGGAACAGATAAAGTGGTGAGTGTGTTTGAATATGTCACAGAGACAAAAAGGTGCATGGTGCTAAAACACTATTTACCAGCATGGGTGAATATCAATTCAATACTTCACATGATTAGCATAATTCTTTGTGCCATTTGACTCAGCAGGCTAGCAAGCAATGGATTCAGATCCAGATGGCTCTCAGATATGTTCACAGTTTGAATTTTAAAACTTTCTCTTAAATAAGCTCTAATCAAAGTCAGAACTGTTCTTGATGCTAGTTTAAAGCTGGATGAGAAACAGTATTGAAGCTCAGTAAAATCTCAAGTAATAAGAAAAGGGCAGCACATGAGAAACCCAGGAAATGTTGTCTCTTGTCACAAAAAACAACTCAAAGATCAAAGTTTGGAATGGTCACCTGGGGTATAGTTAGCCTAAAAACTAGCGAGACTATCCTTTAGCTTTACATACAGTAAATAAATGCGTTAAATAATTTGCATACTGTACTGTTAACACCATAGTTAATCTGTTCATGAATGAGACAAACATTCCCTGGTCTAGAATATCGAGACTTCAACATTAAGCCTCAGCATCCGAGAGGTCCTGACTTAGTCACGAGCTAACAGGTAATCAAACTAGAAACTGGTCATCCTCAAATAGCGCTGGAATCTGCAGTTATTTAAGCGGAGTTCCTGGAGAACACTACAGAATTCACCCAACTGTGTGCAATGTTTGATGATGTTATGAACCCACACACTACAACGTTTACTGTTCCTGTTTGTAGGACTTCCAAAGCAGGTACAACGCAGAAACAGTTGTCATATCTTCCATAATTCATTTTGGAAAGAAACCAAACACTGTTTCTAGGATTAACGTAAACCTGTTGTTGGGACTTTAGGCCATGCCTCATCAATGGCGCATTTATTTGGGTGACGCAAGTAAACTCAAATGTTACCGCAATAAAAACGTATATTCGTGTCCGGTGTGAAGGCACCATTGGGAGACCTTCTGTGGCAATTGTTTTCATTAGTTGTATGATAGTGGGGCATCCATTTAATGATTCTATTTTAGCCTTTATAAAAGCATTTAAACAGAGAAGTGTTAATCCAGCTTCAAGTCTCATCTGCTATTTACTTATGAATAAATGGCTTGATTTCCGGGACATTTGCTTTTCAGTTAATGGAAGACATAGGTGGCCAAATATTAACTGTTTGTCTATATACCTGCCACTGTTGTGTTGTGTTCTGGTTGTGCATGTGAGTGTGTAAACAACTAAGTGTAAGGGTCTTGGACCTCACCAGTCCAACCAAGGAGGAGAGGACCATCCCCACTCGAACCACCACCCTATCTTCGGGGCTCAATGCTGGCCGAACCTTTAGGTTGTAGTTGGTAAAGAGCTTCACCATCAGAGACTTCTCCTCGTCTGTCGCACCTAAATCAAAAATACATAGAAGGCTTCATTGATTTCTGTTAATAATGGATTATGTTCATAACCCCTTAAGAAAACAATAGCAGTTAACGTGGCGACTATTGGGAACCAATTTCCATTTATATGCTCAATGCCAGGCCCTCTTACTGCATAAAATTCCTAGAATGTACCCAAAGACTTTTAACTAAAGTTTCAGCAAGGTGCAAAATCCAACACACTGGTGACAAGTGAGGGTGTGGCTTACTGATTGGCAGGTAGGGTGTGTCGTGCATCCAAATATGACACCTGGATGTACCCTCTTGTTTTGCAGCTGTGTCAAAAGTGCACATTGAGTTGATGCTTCCCAGAATTAGTTAGCACAGTAGAAAGCCCTAACCCTTAGAAAGCCAGACTAGGGTTAGGTCAATGAAATCAATGGGACATCCTACCCGACTAGATATAATCCCATCTATTGTCTCAGCACCAACTCACATTGAAAAAAACAAAAGGTATACACAAATACAATGAGTGTTGGTGGAAGAGAGTGGAGCGGAGGCTTGTGAAGGGATTGGGTAAAAGATAAAAGTGAAGTGTGTGACTTCATGCAAAGGGAGAATGGTATGGTTAATTTCCAAATAGTCATTATCTTCTGTTCTTTTGCTTGGTTTGCAGTCTTCCTTATCAATGGGAATTTTCAGGATCTTTGATTTTAGTTAGACATTTTCCTTGAAAGATACAATTACCACCATTCAAATGGGCAAATAACATAACAATAAGCTGTAAGAAATGTTTCATTATCAACATTTAACACTACTGTAACTTATACCGTAAAAAGCTATGGTCAAAATGGTGAAAAGCCAATGCAAAATATCCCTCGGACCATAATATATGTCTCATAGAAGCATCAGTTATTGTGGCTTCCTACTCGCCTGTAAAGCTGTCTACCTAACAAAATGCAAACGCTTACACCCCACACCATATTCATACATTATTCCTGCTTTATTTCCAACCATTTCCTCCTCCAGTTTTGGAAGGTTAGACACATTTATAATCGGCAGCTCTGGTGATGCAGCATTCATCACGTTTGGCATGGCTGTGGCCCCGGCAGGATCTGACCTGACAGGAATAAATGACAACGATCACCAAGCAAGGCAGCCCTATTAGCTAGGCGGAGGGAAACATGGCTGCTGATGGGCGAGGCTGTGAGGTAGTTTTAAATAGATGGGATTTAGCTTTTTTCACTCTTTTCTTATTTCAACTGACTTGGTAATTAGACAGATTAAAGTACAAAGTTGATGTTATGCCATTTTGAAGGGTAGTGTTGGGCCAGTGAAGGATGCTTGCAATGCATATAACTGAAATAAATAAGCACATTTGAATAAATGACATAGGACAAAGGAAGTGTTTATGAGAAATCTAATGATAAAAAGTAAAAAGTTGGCACACTTATGGCGCTTTTCCACTGCGGGACCTAGCACGGCATAGTATGGTATGGTTAGGCCTTGGCTCACTTTATGCTGCATTTCCATTACAGTTTACCAACTGGGGTAGCAACTATAGTAACGCAGTGTAGACGGGGCGATCGGCTGTTCGGCGGGCGTAAAACTGCCGTGATGTCATCTTCAATGCGAACCACAAAACCAAAACATTAGCTGTTAGCACTCAGAGCTCACAGCTCCTCATATCTGTTCAGAAACTAGACAACAGTTAAACAAGTGCAAACCACAGACTGTCTGTGTAATGGTGAATACAGTTGCTGGTTTATTTATGTCTGTAGGCCGTTGTTGTGAGTGTGGACGGAGCATATACAACGTTAGCTTAGCCTGATTGATCAGATCTCCATTTAGAAAACACACATTTTAAAAGATTTTTCGCCTGCCATCTTGTCTGCAGACCGGTATCAGTATGTTGTTACTTCGGCATCATTTTGAAACGTGTATAACAATTAAATCACGGTAAAATATGTTCATTTTGTTATAGTTGTAGCCACCTTGCCAGCGATTCTATCTGACTATTCAGCAGTCGAGAGTGTTTATGTCACTAGTTTAGCATATTCAGCCCGGTTGTTGGCCCGGTAAGAACATCGATTTTGGAGGGCCAGAAAAAAGGTGAAAAAGTAGCCCTGAGCCGGAACTACCCCTAGTGGAAAAGCAAAAAAAAGCAGGTCTGGTTTGGCCCGGCCCGCTTAAACCGTGCTGCAGTGGAAAAGTGGAAAAGTGATTTCATATGGACATTGAGAGCAGTTCAATATGAACCAAATCTTTTTCTGAGTGGTTTGAATACACTGTGCTTGTCCATAACAAGTTGGTTAGTTATCAAATCAACAGCCTCAAACAAGAAAGACAATTATTCTTTATGAAGAAATGGAGGCCACTTAACTGACCAACGATTTATTATGGTTAAAGTAACTTTCGATGGTATTTAGTTAAGTTTTTGGAGTTGTGACCTGACTTTACCTTAAACATTACCCTAACGGCCCGTCTACACTACAGGCATCGAAAAATGCTTTCAACGCTTCGCCCATTCACTTGAATGGGGTGACGTAGAAGATGTTTAATCTTCGCCAAACTGCATTGTGGGGAGCATGGCATGGCTTTGCAAGCATCACGAGCATCAGA
>NW_011369947.1:26351521-26357643 GCF_000735185.1 Notothenia coriiceps | reverse complement strand
ACCGGTTTTATATCGTGCAGTTAGCGCAAAATACGTTCAGTTAGCCAGCTAACGCTGAGGCTTTGTGGTTTGATGCTAAGCTAAACAAGTATGGGTTGTAGTCTACAGCAGTATTAATATATTATAGCCTACGCTTTGGCACCTAACGGTGGTGTTTTTAAATGCTTTGTAAATTATCCATGCTATTTTCTATTAGCTAACGTCGAAGTAGTGTATGTGCAATCAACCTCACACATAAGATGTGTAGTATATTACAATTATTAATGGTCCTTATTCCAAGGATGGATTACTTAGATATTACAATATGGTTGGTTGAGCTGGAGTTCATTATTGTGCTTACACGTTGTAACATCCACGTACATAGTCTGAAGAACAAACCCAAAACCTTGTTAGTACTTATTAAGTAATCATCTTGAAATATGACATCTAATAATTGTAATATACACACATCTTATTGTGAGGTTGATTTTCAACATACACTACTTCGACGTATAGCTAAATAGAAAATAGCATGGATAATTTACAAAGGCTTGAAAACACCACCGTTAGTGCCAAAGCAGTAGGCTATAATATATTAATTACTGCTGTAGACTACAAACACTACTTTTTTAGCTAGCATAAACTCAACAAAGCTAGCGTTAGCTGGCTAACTGACGTTATTTTGCCGCTAAACTGCACGATATAAAACGGTGGTCTTCAAAAAGGATTTAATCCTCAATCACAATAATAATATTCAAAGTAATACTGGGCAAGTAATGGGCAAAATTTACCGTTGATTGACGCGCCATGTCAGCGGACTGGTAGCGACCATAGACTGTATATATAAAGGTAGCGACACGAACCGTTAGCTCCGCCCCTTCGCTCCAACGCCCCTCCATCCCCCCACATCTACAGCTGATCTACAGTTGAAAATTACTTTTGCGACACATTTATCGCAAGAAGTGTAACAAAAGTCGCGACCGCAGATTCGTCGATTTATACTGCCACAGAGCAGATTCGTCAAGTTGTAATGACAGTTTTGAGAGGTTGTAATAAACAAGTTGCAGTTGTAATGGAAAATATATTTTAAAAATATGTATTTTTCTGCAAGTGAATATTTCATCACTAAGTTCATTTTTTTCCTACAAGCTACAAAACTTTTTTTTTCCTTCTGCGACTTCAAATTTGGTTCACAGTTAGGTGGATATTTTATACAACTGTGCATTTGGTTCACAGTTATGTGGATATTTTATACAACTGTACATTTGGTTCACAGTTACGTGGATATTTTATACAAGTGTAAATGTATGCACAAAAACAGATTTTTTTTCTGCAAGTGCTCACATCAGGTTTTACACGCTCTCGCATTTTGCACCATATCTACCTTCATACCAGTCAACTAATTCCACTCCAAACTGGGAACACAATTTCTTATTCGAGCAGCTTTCTGCCATGTTATAAAAGGAAATGGACACACTGGAACTGTTCCACAACGTTGGAAGCACACCATTGTCTAAAATACAAATGTAGTATAATATTATGACTTTGCGTGTTTGGAAGTTGTTTTTCTTTTCCCGTAGCGTACCGATTGTGTTCGGTGGTTTTGGTTCAGTTACTTTAAGCTGGTTCAAAAGCCAGGTCTTAATGGCATTTGACATCCAGTGTTAGTCTTGACTTTTTATTGACTTTTATTATATTTTCTCTTAAAATCAGTGTTATGTTTTCTTTTGGTCCAGACTAATTATGCACCTTTTGAGAATTTGGATATCCTTGATCCAAACCAACTGTTCTCCAGATGCATAAGCGTCCAAAGGAACCCAGCCCAAACCATAACATGTCATATACACATAATAGTCTACTCACCTAAATTAGAAATGTATTTCAAATGTCTTGACATCAAAGGAAAAAAAACTCCCAGCAGACCAGCGATACAATCATACAAATATATTAGTTTGTTTTATTCAATTATATCCAATAATATGTATCCCCTTGACTTTGTCTAAGTTATCATAGAAATAAATACATATTGCAAATGCAGAGACAAGAGTTTGGGATAATAGTGTTGGAGGATGGGGGGCTTAAGGGGTTAAAGAGTAAATATTTGGGTAAAGACTGTTTCTTCGAAGGTGTCCAGTAAATGATTGGCGCATGCATGCTTGTAGTCTCGCCTGCCTGTGATCCTCTACCTCAACCCAGGAGTTTCAAACTACAAGTCCCACAACTCCTATTCCTTTTCAGCTGCTTTCTCGCAGTGATCCATGGGTTCAGATGGCGTATAGTAGTTGTGTTATTCCACCTTGCCAGCAATAGGGGGAGTTACTGCACCCCAACCACGTTTGCATGGATATATTTATATATATAGATATCTTTTTTTGCCCCATTTGTATACAAAAATAGTGTCATTTTGGCTTTGGAAGACTGAAGCACTCTTTTTGCATTTGGAAGACAAGAAGGAAAGCAAGATTATGGTGATTTCCTTAACATTGTTTCTGGAAGACTTTGTCACAATTACTTGGATCGTCCATGCAGTACAAAGAAAAGAAAAGAAAACATCCCTCAATGATCGATGGAAGAATCACACACACACGGAGCCGGTGTGTTTGTGTGTGTCTGAGGAGAAGACAGACGGTGAATGAGCAGTCCACATGCTGCCGGTGAGCAAATTGAAATCCCGTTAAGGTATCAAAGATCGGTTGGTCTTTGATCGACAGGTGAGTGCTAGAGGGGTGTGGAGGACTTGGCGTACTTAAGTTTTCTCTCTTTGAGCTCTATTGTCCAACATCCAGAGAAAATACACGTTTAAACACACTAAAACAACAAACAAACACACATGGACAGACCAACATGATTCATAGCAATACTCAGAATTCCTCATTTCTTTATAGGTCACAGTACTTCCAATGATATACACATCTTTTTTTAACAAAACACTTTGGGGTAAATAAAGACATTTAAGCCTTGTGTACAATCACAACTTAAACACTGCCGGTGCATCAGCTTGGGAGAGGTGGAGTCCCTCCATGTTTTTAAAGGTCACCACATTGGGTGTATGTGTGCAGTGCAGATGTGCGCTGGGAAAAACACAGCCTGATTTTGATATCTAAAGTTAATGTGGGGACAATATCATACTGGATGTGACATGATGTGCTCTGGATTTCGGTATAAAAGCACTTTTTATGAAGAGGGAGCAAGAGAGAGAAATGTGTCCGAGGACGGCGTCACTCTTTTTATCACGTGAGCCTCTCTCTTCCTCCCTCTCTTTTTTGTGTTTTCTGCTGCATTGCAGATGTGGTGAAGGGACTCCACCTCGTAGTAATGCACACACACACACACACACACACACACACACACACACACACACAAACACACACACACACACACACACACACGGAATCAATTACTTTTTTACCTTTTTGCAAAGTTACAAAGTGAAATCACTGCAAAACGGAGTGGGATTTTCATACCTCCTCTTTTACAATCTTTACCCCCCATCTACAGACCCAAATATATCAATAATAGTCCGCTATCAACATCTAATTAATCTGATTAATCTAATTAAAAACTATAGTATCTGTTACAGCCTCTGCATAAATTATAGTAATTACATTACAGATGTTAATAAAAAATAAAGAGATTATAGGTCAGATTGATTCAAATGAAAATGTAAGAAGAGCTAATATAGCTGCACATTCTAGACGGGAATAGATCCTCATGACTGATGCAACTATAAGTGGCCAATGTATCATTTGGATTGGATTGGATTTAATCACCATGTCTACACACATCATGAAATATTCGAGCAGATATAAATAAAACTGTCTGAGGCAGGAAATGAGATGATTGTAGACCACCTCGATTCCTATTTAATTTCTTTTGCATCTGTGTAGGCATATGCATCAACTTAAAATAAATACTGCATTGAAGTTTTAAGGGGCTCTCAATCAGTATAGTAATGCACTTCCATAAGGGGAGGGGACTCACCAGAGGCCAATTTAAAAAGAAGGATGAAAGTTAAAGGCAGAGGCTGAGATATCCTGTCTTTTTGTGTCATTGTTTTGTCTAGCTGCAGCCTACATTTCCCATAATGCAACTTATCTTTTATCAGAACCTTTGTGCCTCGTAAATGCTCACTTATTTTAAACCCCATAGGCCTACCTCCAGTCGGCTTGTGTGCATGATTGATGCATTGCTTATCACACTTTATCTGGCAAATATTCTTATGTATTTACTATTTCCTCAGTCATTATGAGCTTGCACTAACATATTAGCCCTTAACTCTCCTTTAGAGCTATTTCTTTTTGATACAAAGTCTGAAAACAGCAAACATGACATATACATAAGAAAATATTGCAACATAGATTTCCCAGCCCTTAACATAGAAGTTGTAACAGAAGTCATGGCTTTGCAGAATTCCTCCTACCCTCTCATCTAAATGTATTCCTCTATGAAGTCCCACTAAGTATTTTTTCCAATCTAGTTGGCAGGAGTTTCATTTAATTAAACATTTGTGTAATTACTTTGTAAATAGTACTCGTGCTCTGGATTTAGCGATCCATAGGGGGAGACTGGTTGGACACACTAGCCTGAGGGTCCATTTAACAGTTTAATTAAGGTCTTCAGTGAGTGAGTGAGGTTTTAAAAGTAGTTTGTGTTGAATAAAAGAAAGAAAAAAAGTAATAGGTTTGTTCCCAATAAGTCCTTCCTGTAGATTGTTTTTGGAATCAGTTCTTTCTCCGTTAGTCTTCCCTCTTGAACCTTTTATTCTCCTTCAGTAAACTCTCTCTGTTTCCTTTTACCTAGAGAAACAAAGGTAAAGTTTGCCCAGATTATTTAGCTCAGCAGCTCACCTCTATCTTGCACGGGTTATCAGCTATCATTATTTACAACAGCAGGTTAAAGGGGAGCTGAGTGTTGTGCATGAAATAAGATGTGTGTGTGTGACTATGTGTGAGTCCAGAGAACGCTGTCCACTTAATAACCTCTTTTTCTTCTACTCATCACTTTTCCTCTCCTTTGTTGGACCCACTCTCTGAGGCTTGATCGTGAATCTATTCAGGCCTCCTGAAAACACAGGACTCCCTCTTTTCCTTCAATACATAAACATTAGGCAGAAACAATTACCCTGCCAGGCATATTGCACCAACACATTTGATATGAAAAGTATTGCTTTTTGTGTTGAATGGAGAGAACAAATGGAAAGACTCAAGACAATGTCTCCTGAGCGAGCATAGTCATATATTTTCAAATGGTTTGTTTCTTTACCAGGAAGCTATATTTTTCTGTCCTCTACATCCATCAATTTTAATATTTGTATACGACTTTGGTTTCCTAATTCCCCCTAACAAAACAGTCATATACCTCATTCACACCAATGCAACTCCGGTTCAAGCTCCGTGCTAGAGCTTTTCAGGTTCAGAACCGGTTCTTCGGTTTAACTGCGGCTCTTTTCACACCGCCCAGAGTCCAACTGGTAATGCGTCATTGCGTCATCGTTTGCGTCATGACGTAACCATTTGTGTGCCTGCTTCATAAAGCCAAACCGCGCGGATGAAATCTGTTGCATTCATTTCTTATGGCTCTATCTGCAGCTTTTCCGGAGTCATTTCTGTGGTTTTAGACTATATTCTTATAAAAAAGTGTACTCGTGTCAATAAAGTTTTTTTTAAAACACAACTGCTTCCGAGGTCGGTCTTATTTTTTAAGGTGGACTGAACCATGAGTGTGGAGTAACGTTGTATCTTTCATTTAAATGAACTGTAACCTTCACCCAGGTATGTAACAGCTGTTCTCAAATGAACACGTGAAGTAAAGTTTAATATTTATAGTTTTATAGATTTATAATGAGTTATAATGAGAGGTGATCAACGTGAATGCTCAGGTTCCACCTTAACACGCAGACAGGTTGCTTCACCATGAGCAGAAACCTTTATATATACAGTCTATGGCAGAAACACTGAAACTCTGAACTCTTGTTAAGTTTCTCCATCGTTGTGTACAAACTGGATAAAAAGCTGGCTTTTTGTTGTTGTTCAGGAGTTGATCCTGACTCTGCCCCCGCCTCGACGTAAGCGTGACGTATGCGATGCTTTTGCTCTGGCCGGACAATTTGTTGGTGCTTGAAACGAACCGGATTCCGGAGCTAA
>NW_011369947.1:26339966-26351497 GCF_000735185.1 Notothenia coriiceps | reverse complement strand
AGGCTTACGTCTGTTTCCGGTTATTTTTATTTTGAAATTCAGTTCCTGACGGACGCCAAAAAAGCCAGAGATTATGGAATTAAACAAATAAATAAAACCAAGGATAATTGTGTGCTATTGGTGAGTAAATAACAGTGCGTTATTTAGAAAAGAATAACAAATTAGAAGGAATTATTACATGGCCACATTCTCAACAAAGTAACGTTATGACTCCCAATATTAATTGAAATGCTTTTATGGATTTAGAAAATTATTTTATTGATTTAAAAAATAGTTGTATGTATTGATTTAAATTGACATGCATCCGCTAAGAAAAATAGTCCGTTGTTACCGTTTGAACTAACGTAGCAACGGCAGGAACTGCTTCGATAGCGTTTTTGAGGAGCTTTTTGATTACAGATTTGAAAACATCGCTCCTTGCTTTAAAAGTAGCACAATTCATTATGTCAAACCTTGGAAAGTATCTGGATATCCCTGCCCTAATGCCAAAGTAACTGGCAACTGAATATGTGTCGCCGTTTGATGTCTATGTCTGGACCGTTGCGTAAAAAGGAGGATTTCTGCCCGTTACTTCTCCGCTGTTTTCTTGTCGCTCTTGTCTTGTCAGTTAGAAAAGCAAACTGCATGCAGTTTGCTTTTCGGCCAAACTGTATACAGTTAAATCGAACGGACTTCTTTCTGCAGATGTGAGCGTCCTTAACAACGGTCAATAAGTACTTGACAGCGGTCTGTCTGTTCGGTATTAACAACGTGTCACGTGTTCTGAATTGACCAATCAGAATCGAGTATTCAACTAAGCCATGTAATAAAGTTTGTTAACATGCAGGGATTGCAAAGTTCTTTCGAAAACAGGAAAGTCTGCAAGACAAAATAATGATGACATTTTTTCATATTTATTTTAGTCTCACTTTATTGTATGACTTTGCGTCTGCAGCTGTGTTTCCCAGTGGGAGTGAGACAGCAGAAAATTCCCCCTTAAAAAAGACCGGGAAAACACCCACAGTTGAAATAATACAGACACATGTCTGCCAAAGTATGACAACAGTGATGTCATCCGGACATTATCACCTTCTAATGAGTCTCCTTTGCTCTTTAGAAAGTGATGAAGTATGACTATACTCAATGACATATTGTGTGTCATTGCCCACTTCAATTATGTTGTTTGGGGTCTTTATTATTTTAAATGCTGTTATCTCATGTAACAGTGTGTTAGCAAGTATAGCTTTGAAAGTTTGGAAGCTAAAAAGAGACAAACAAAACTATATTAATTACTATATTTCAGTTGTGTATTTTTCCCTTACTTATTTTAAGACTCATATTTGTTTTTGTTTATGTCCCTACCTATTTTAATATTTTCTAATTTCCCATTCATTTATTTAATTATCTTTATTTTATCTTATTTGTGTGTTTACAAGGATGTTTGACTACTCATTAAGCATCTAATTTCCTTTAATCCAGCTGGACAATTCATGCTTTCCTAATGGCTTTATGAATGGCCAATGCACCTGGGCTTCTCACTCAACATCTATAAAAGGCTCACAGTGAGGTCAGCCATACGATATTACACAGTGAGGCTAAGTGCAGCATGACAAATCATCTTTTATCAGCAGTGCATACTGCCTCAGGTCAACGGTATTTTCTTGGAAATTCTCAGAGTCAGGTTCTCTTTCATTCAATAAACCTTTCAATGACGACCACAGGTCTTTTCCATGATGTTTACTCTGACTTTACATTGGCTTTTAATGACCCTTTTAGTACAAATGTCTACAGCAGAATTGACCTATGAGGATGATAGTCAAACACATGAAAGCAAATCTGATAAAACCTGGCACGCTTGGTCAAAATACATTTCGTGGCATTATGAAAAAGTCCAGTCAACTCCTGAACAACAACAAAAAGCCGGCGTTTTATCCAGTTTGTAAACAACGATTGAGAAACTTAACAAGCAGCAGTGGTCCACTGAAGAGACCAGCTACCTACTGGGAATCTGGTCTTCCGAAAAAGGTACAGAGGAAGCTGGAGCGCAATCGGCCATTGTTGTTGTTGTCGGTGTCAGCTGTGAGGGGTTTCCGCGCGGTTTGGCTTTATGAAGCAGGCACGCAAACGGATACGTCATGACGCAAATGATGACGCAATGACGCAGCACCAGTCGGACTCTGGGCAGTGTGAAAAGAGCCGGAGCTAAACCGAAGAACCGGTTCTGAACCTGAAAAGCTCTAGCACAGAGCTTGAACCGGAGTTGCGTTGGTGTGAACACGAAAACCCGGTGCTTTTCAAGCTCCAGCTCCGAACCGGCCCTGAAACACCATTGGTGTGAATGAGGTAATAGTAATCATAATTTATTAATTCAATCGTACAACTTGAAATGTCTAGTGATGAAGGCTTGAATTCCATACATCATAAAATTTCAAAAACTGATTAAAAAAAACTGAGCGACCAAGTGATTAATGTATAGCATTGTGTTGTTACTTGTCAGCAAGAAGGTTTTAGATTTACTAATTCATGTGTAAATAAGGGCTTAAAGGACCAATGGTGATTTAGTAGTGCACTCCCTATAAAGCAAAGCGTTGGTCTTGTCATACGTTTTCTTTTTAGTTTTGCTTCCCAACATGGAAAACGGTGTTGCATAAAGCTTTGGGCTTGATTTGGGTTTAGTTTTTATCTCATTTCAAATGTGATATTTTTAAACGGCAACTTCTGCAAATGTAAAAAGTTGAATAATACATTTTGGACCTGCTGAAGGAACTTTGTAAAATCTGATAAATTGCCTAAAGTGATTGGACACAAGGAGGTGTCAGAAATTGGGTAAAAATTGGGGTTGAAAACTACAGTTTTTTTAAAGTGAAAAAAAATCTTGAGTCAATAAGAAGAGATCTTACTTGACGTTCTTCCCAAGCTCCTTGGCCTATAGTCGCTCAAAGTTATATTAGCCGCTACTAGCATAACAGACCAGAATATCCAACCAAAAGTGTGGTGGTGGATTCCCATTGCTTGCAGTTCGATTAATGTAAGCCCAAGCATGAACAGAGCCACTCATAATACTAAGCCTTAAGGACAAGCCAGTGGGCATGTTGAGGAATTTTCTATCTAGGACAGCAAAGACGCAAATAGAAATGTCTACCTGTTGACTTGGTATTCCAGACATTGTTATTTGAGAAAATGGCTTTAGATTACTCAATCTAGTATTTTCTCAGAATTGACAAAGCTCCCATACAGCCCCAGAAGACACTACACAAATGTTTGCATAGGCTTAAACAGGCTCTCCGTGACTTCAACATGTAAAATAGGTGGGGTGCCCCTTTAAAATACTTGAACACACAACATTTTCTTTTTTTTACCATATTGTTATTTCACAATTTGGATGCAAGAATTGAAAACAAAAACATGGTTGTATTATTTGGGAAGAATACCAAATTGAGTGATATCCCAAGATACTTCTCGGGCCTCAAGGGTTATGTGCAATGCATGGCCAGCCACAGCGAGAAAAGCTATCGCAGTGCAATCACAAGCTACACAGTCAGGCTCCATCACTACCTGCTGATATTCTCATCATCCCCCCCCCCCACCTGCACACGAACCCCCACCAAGTCAGCATGTGTGCATGTGTGTCTTAATGCATGTTGTGGTGTTGAGTGTTAAAACGTGAGATTATTTTTCTGATGTCGTTGCTCATCTATATCAGGATGTGTACAGAATACGCACACTTCTGCATGTGTGTATATGCCAGTGTAATAATACGTGTGTGTGTGTGTGTGGTTGGTTATGCAGTGTGTCGAGGGAGCTCTTGGCCCCTCGTTTAAGGGTCGAAAAGATTGTGATCAGCCCCAGACTCCATTAACAGAGCCAGGGACGACGGGAGGGGTTTTCTTGTGCGGCCGAGTGGAAAATTGAGTCCATGTCACAAACTAATCAAATCGCGCCAAAGGTGAAAGGTAGATGAAAGGAACACACACACACACACACACACACACACACACACACACACACACACACACACACACACACACACACACACACACACACACACACAAACAGAATGAGGTTGACAAGTATCCAGGCCATCTCACAAAGTCGCTGACACACACGGAAGAAGTGGACTGAGCAGATGGCTGCGGAACAAAAAGTCTGCAAGGGTCTCTGTGGCAGACTTGCATTAGCATGGAACCCTGTGGGGAAATGAAAACTTGTTTGTAAAGTAAGTTTGAGGGACCGTTTTGACTGTTGCACCCGTTGTGGTAGAACCAGGAAGACTTTGTTCAAATATTTGGTTGACTGGAAGCATGTCGCTGATGATGGCGGTGTGGGATTTTTCTTCCAGCAAGTTAAACACGCAGTGGTGACATGCTATACGATGATGTTCACCTCTTCGTGGAGTTATTGCTTTTATATCCCAGGCTTTGATAATAAGAAGGTGGAGGGCTGGTGTGGGTGCGTGGGGGGTCTGTGAATGTAAAAGGGGCTCCCCATTCGCCACTTGTTTCTCCAACTTTACACCAGTGCATTGTGGTACGTAGAGTTCATGTAGGGTCAGTGTTGCACATTGGGAGTAGCCCTAACAACCCTGTCCAGGTGTCCGCTGGTGCCAAGTGCCCCGTGTCCTCCACCCCTCCTCCCACCCGTGTCTTTAAGCGCTAGGAGGTGGAGGTTTTGGTTTTGGATTTAGGGTCCTTCTTGCCGTTCTGGAGCACTGGCGAGTCACTGGAGGTCTTCTGCGTTTTCCTGGGCGGACTCTGCTCCACAACGTCGTGTAGAGAGGGCTCCCGGTACATGGCCACTGTGGAGGGAGAGGGTTGAATTAGTTAAAACTGGGAAGAGACAAGTGAAAGTATAAATGAAAGACTTAACTTTGTGTTTTGGTGTATAATATTTTTGTAGGTGGACCCGGAACTCAAGAGCTCCCTCAACAAAAAGCAATGTCATTTTTCCATTTGACTTCGGAATAAACAAACGTTTATGATACTTGCATGTTTTCTTCGGCAGGATAATCTCCACATATAACAGCACTATATGATTTTGTGGCACACATGGAATTGCCAGAAGTGAAAAACTATTGTTAGGCTATAAATGAACCACATCCTGGTCAAATGACACCACTGCAAAGATAAAGGCGGCTAATGTTTAGTAGATTTAAGTAGTCGCTTGTTTGCATCCGCCATTTCACAACACATAGAAGCTTCAGGCATTCAAGGTAGGGGTGATAACTGATGCGTTTTTACATTCGACCTTGAGGTTATGAAAGGCGCTATATAAATTCAAGTTATTATTATTATTATTATTTTATGTCATGGAACAAAATGTAAAAAAAAACGACAAACCTTAATTCAGGTATCTAACATCAAACCCATTCTAAAAAAAAAGACTTTGATAAAAGGAAACCGGAAGTCGTCAAATGCTATTTCATCTTCAGTTGTACATAGTTGTTTGACACTTTTAACATGACCTTATATATAAAAAGGTCATGCTTCATCTAGATACAGAGGGAGTGGGGGGAAATAGTAAAGGGCAGAGAATTAATTTCCAAACTTTTATTTTGAAATATCAATTTAATATATTTAAATGAGCAATCGATCAAATAACTTTGCATAAAGTGGCAGTCATTCTTTGGTACTTGATGTGACTTGTCTTTTACAATTATTTTAGCTAAATGTAACAATTCCCCTGAGTATATTAGATGGTAATTCAGATCACCTATTGCACAGGTGGTGGAGACTGGCTCCTAATCAAGAATTGAGAGCAGCTTGGTGCATTTCCCTTGTGGTGGAAATTCCACACATGACAAATATTCAAGCTTAAACCAAAGTTGGGTTATTTAATAAAGAGTTATAGCATTTAACAGAATCAATATTATTTCCAGTTGGAATTGCCAGAGGTCCAGCACTAGTAGATAGCACCAGGATCTGACCCCATTACAACAGAAAAACAAGCACTTTATACAGGAAAAAGACAAAAGAGGGGAGCTCAGCTAGGGAATTTACACTACAGGCCATTGAAATGTTGGCCAGACGGGCGAAACTTGCAGATAATTCACCCAGAAACTCTGCTCTTCAGGCCCTTTAGAGACTTTGCTGCTGTTTGAACTTTTCGGATTAAGGCTGATTTTGAGCATTCTGAAACATAGCTGGGGTGAAAAACAGCTTTTCACTACCTCGAAGTGGAAGGTTTTTAGAAACCCCCTTCATTGGCATCCCCTTACTTTTCAATTTCTTTTAATTTTGAATCCACTAGTCAGCCTTGCTTCTCCAAATTTGCCAAAATTCATTTTGTTTGACCAGTCCACCTCTAGTGGCAACATGAGAGCATTAAGAGCATTGTAAGTTATATGAATCTGTTGTACCTTCAATGAGTTTAGGCAGGAAGTGCGCAGCCCCCTTTGTCTTCTTGACACGGTTCCCTTTCATGACCTGTCCATCTCGGTTGATGCCGATGTACCACGCCCGTCCTGACTGGGTCTGTCTGTACAGGATGGATGAGTAGGTGACGTAGTAGTTCTCAAACACACTCTCCTTAAACTTACACTCCGGCGTGAACTTTTCCTGAAAGACACACACAGAAAACAAAAGCTTCAGGTCAGAGAAAAAAAAAAACATCTGGCATTTTTTATCGCTTCTATTATTTATATATTTACTCTGCAATTCCACTGAACTCAGCTGGGAATGAGGGGAAAGGGGCCCCACATTTCATCGTGACAGGGTTACAGGAGAGTCTGTGGTTGCATCAACAACACACACACACACACACACACACACACACACACACACACACACACACACACACACACACACACACACACACACACACACCTATTTGCCACATGACCAGGGCGGTGTGTGAGCCGGGATGCCATAACTCAGCCGATTCGGTTTACCTGTAACAAACAATCAAGGGATCCTTCCCCCCCCCTCTGTAGCAAACTGTCGGCCTTCAGCGCACACACACACGAAGCTCTGCATTAGACTATACGTCAACACCGGGACATCCCCCACCCTCATCCCTCTATCTCCCTCTCGTTACAGCGCTCACATATTCCCCCTCTATCTCATATTCTGCACTTCATTCCCCCCATCCTTTCATCATTTGGTAACCTTGTTGAAGGAACAAACCAATTTGCAGGATTGATTTGGAGCCTTGATGTGACGGGTGAGCAGAAAAGGCCTGAATAAGGACTTTGCTCTCTCTCTCTCTCTCACACTCATTCATCCCTCACTCCTGCTCTCTCTCTGTACTCGTCGGCCACTGCAGGGCCCTAACGTCTGCCTATATCCATTGTACTGCACATAAACAAGCTAATTACATTGACTGTATCGCCCATTTCATAATTACACATCCATTCACTTAGGCGGCCATTCCTTTCTTCAGCCACCCATTAACTGAGCTCTAATAGCACGGAGCCAAATCCAAAGGTCTGGAGCCTCTTGGAAGGTGTAATAAGATCGCTGTTATTAACCGTGTTTGCACTGCAGTGTGTTGCATCTCATCTTCTTTTGGTAACACCTGATCACCAGCACACACACAACCAAAAACAGGCTCAAGCTCATTATTTGATTATGAGTTATAGGGAATTTTCCAGGTATGGTCTAAATGAGGCCTGTATCATTACCAATCCATGACCAAGCTACTGCAAAAGAGGTGTTTTCGATTATCCAACAGAGGAAATATAGAGGCTGGATTTTCCAACCCCAGAGAAACGCTGACTTTGTGATTACAGATAAAACTTTAGGAGGCCATTTATGATGTTTCCTGTGAGAATAATCCATATATCGTGACATTTTGCATCCATTTACAGCCTACGTGCTGTAGATACCTAAGGAGCCCACATATAACTGAAGTAGAATGTTGAGATACTTTACTTAAAGATGTTTGTTTGATGCTTGTTATACTGTTTTTCGTAAATATTGGAGGACAAAATTAACCACATTTTCCAGCTCACATTAAAAGGACCACTTGTAGTGTTTTTGCAGTGTCACTTTACATGAACCTACATAATGATAGTTATCTGTTAGCGATACAATTCATTCTAATATCCTCTTTAGACTCTATACTGTCTACTATTATGTCTACTATTGTAGAGGTATGCCCTCCAGTCAGTAAACATCATAGGCTGAGCAGCAAAAATGGGCAAGAATCTGTTCTGTTTTCAGTGAATCATACATTTTAGATTCCCCCTTGAAAAATAAACCTTTACTATTTAATAGATTTTTAACTCAGTGTTATGCTTAGCATGGCGCTACACCGGCAGAGTCCCCCTGCAGGGAAACACAAAGACTTCCTGGCTCACACGCTTGATTGCATGAGAAAACGTTTTTGTCAGAAGAATGATCCAACTATTTCATTTTTATTTCAATACATGAAACACCTTTTTCTCTTCGTGAAGTTTCCATCAGTCCACTTTTGTCCCGGCCAGACTCCAACCACTTGTACTTAGTCACACACATTCAGGGTGCTATCAGCGATGATGCTTTATAGGATAACACACTATTAAACAGTCATTTACAGAGACACATTATTCACCAAGCAGAGACACAGGGGACATATGCACATCTGTCTGCAGAGTGTTTACTCTGACTGCACTTCAGGCTGATTTTACATTGTGATTTACTCTCTAAAACAAAGTGAGAAAAAAACTTCCTTACACACTGGAATGAAGATAATTCAGAATGACCGACAACTGTTCTCGTCTCACACCCTCCAGGAGTGGGGGAATGACACGCAGCGGTGGAAAGGCGTAGAGCATGTAAATAGGATAGAATAGAGCCAAATGTACCGGACAGAGGCTCTAGACTCCCTTCCTCGCACCAACGTTGGAATCCAAAGCACTCCGTCCTGTAACAGGCAGTGGTGGATCCCACTTTTGCTGCCTGGATAGTCTGTATAACATTGTCAGACAGTCCACCCCTTCTCAGCCTGTCCCTCTCAGGAGCCAAGCCTGGAGAGGTTGGCCCAGATTGGGTAACGCTCGTATTGCACCCGTATTGCACCTGCTTCCTGAGACAGCCCCCCCCCAGAACTGAGGGACGGTCCAGGGCTGGCCCACCATCATCTGTGTCACTTCTGCGTACCACGGCGCCGAGCAGCGACCTGGGGCTACCAGAATGACCGACAACTGTTCTCGTCTCACCCTCTTTAGGAGTGGGGGAATGAGACGCAACGGTGGAAAGGTGTAGAGCAGCTTTCTTGGCCATGGGTTGTGTGCAAACGCGTCCACCCCCAAGGGTGGATTGTCCTGCCGAGCCAGGGGGGAGAACCCACCATTTCGTCTTGGCGGGGGCCCGCCTCTTGATATGGAGCCAGCCCTGCTCTCCGAGCTTCCCGAAATGTGGGAGGGCCTTTAGATTAAAAACATTCTCTGGAGCCCACAACCACAGGCTTCTCCGCTGCGCTCAAACAAGGCGTCTGAGCGCCGCGACTCCGCCCTGCCTGTTGATGGTAGCCCACTGTGGTGCTGTTATCGCTCCTCACCCATGCACCATGTTTTCCTTGTAGTTAAGGGTTTGAAGTGCTGTAGGACCAGTACTACTGCCTGTAGCCTGAGAGGTTGATGTGCCGGGCCTCTGGTCAGAGGCCAGCCACCACCTATAGCTGTCTCTAGGCAGGTCCCTTCCCCATCCTGTCACGGACGTTCCTTTTTTTCTGTGAACACCGTGACGTAGGAGGTCAGCCGCCGCCCAGTGGAGTTCCCTTCAGCAAATGCTTGGGGGACCCGCCAGTATCAGAGGTTACCTCCACTGATGGGGGATGGTCACCAGACATTTGTTTGCTGTCTCTTGGGATCTAAACGAAGGGCCGGCAAACCACCTCTGTTAGGCGACGCATGTGCAGGTAGCCCCATGCGGTAACCACGTGGTGAGCAGCCCATGGAGACCCAAGGGTTGCATGATGTCAGGGCTGACTTTCCCCCCCCTTCCCGTCACAGTCTGAAAACTCCTGAAGCAAGGTAGCGTCTGCTGTTCTCTGGAACGGAGTGGCACGTAGCCTGCCCTCTTTCTCGGATGGGCGTATCACTGAAGCGTGCGTGGGGACAGGGAGTCTAAACCCAAACAGTAGCGCTAGTTCTGTACCGTTAGGCTATCCCCGGAAGGCAAAACGCAAAAACTTCTGTGTTTTGGAGCAATTTTCGACTTGGAAAGTTAAGCTCTCTTCAGGTCGATGGTTATGAACCAAATCGGCCCGGCTGCACCAGCTTCCAGTAACTGTTTAACATGTGGAAGCTTTTTTGAGGAGGTATAGCTGCCTTACTATACTGTTAGGCCTGCGCCGCATTCAGTAGGCTCGCCTGATTGGCCGGGCTACGGTATGCAAATTCAGTGTTGTGAACGCTCGTGTATCATTGATGAAGAGTGGTATCCAGGGGTTAAATTGGGCCGGGTGGCTACGAGGAAAAGGAAAGTCGGCGCAGATGCAGAAAAGGTTCTGTCAGTATCACTTGACAATCAACATCTATATAAGTTGCACTTTGATGGATACGTCTGAAGATATTCGTAGACTATTTTCCAGTCTGTTCCGATAGTAGAGCACTCTCGAGTGAGCTTTATAAAGCATTTATCAACCATAGCAGGATTCGGTCTGTGATCTCAGGTTCTGCCTAGTCCCTATTCTGGCTCTATCTTGAGTGTAATGACGTGTCGCGCCTCTCGTGGGATAGCCGATCTGTGGCAGGCACCAGCCGGGCCGGGACCGTGCAGAGATCTGCATCGGTTCCGCCAACCGACCCGTCCTGTAACACGTAAACGTTCTTAAACCATGCAAAAGTGATGATGTCGTGCTGTGTCGCTAAAAGAACTGATGGCTTGACTAGTCCCTTCGTCGTCTCAAAACGACACTGGAGTTAACGTTAATGCCATAGAATTTGGCTGAATTGAGTCATCAGATTTATCGTATTAGGCTTCTTAATAACAGTGACTGTTAAAATATAAAAAAATCGCCTGCTTTTTGCTATTTTGGACGACTTAACACTCTCAAGAACTGAGAACGGAATCTCCAACAAACATACTCGTAATTAGCAAGATTGCTGGCCGCTGAGTCTGATTGTTAGATTCTATCGACAAGATAAGCGCAATGTGGATAGTGTTGCGCACGATACATATTAAACACTCGTTTTGTGTTGGATGAGCTAGCCAACACGGTAAAATTTACTTGAATATAATTTAAGATGTACATCAAGTGGTAATGTTCCTCCAGTGCATGTGATTTAACTACTTCCATGTAAGTACTCTCTTCCCATTTTGTCATGGTCTCGAGTTACCATTCTCGTGATCGATACAGTGGTGCATGGTATGATACAGATAATGGAGCAGTTGCTTTAGCCTTATACCTAGTATAGCCCTTAATGGTCAATAATGAGATCTTGAGAACCCCCTTGCACCTCCACACAAATCCCCCCCACATATCGAATCCCAATTTTAACCCCTGAGCTACCCTTAGAGTCCGGTAATAGAGGGCGGATGCCTGTGTGAGATAGAACTATTTTGTAATCATCTCAAAGATCAAATAAGTGCCTGCAGTTCCTCTTGTGTTCAGGCAGGGGATGCTCCAAA
>NW_011369947.1:26318715-26339921 GCF_000735185.1 Notothenia coriiceps | reverse complement strand
CCCCCTCTACAGGGTGGGCCAGAAAGCCTGGCTCTCCACCAAGGATCTACCCCTACACGTTCACTCCAAGAAGTTGGCACCGAGGTTTGTGGGTCCTTTCCCAATTTCAAGTCATTAACCCTGTCTCTGTGCGCCTCAAACTCCCCAGATCTTTGAGGGTCCATCCCACGTTTCACGTGAGCAAACTCAAGCCAGTTCGAGAGAGCACTTGTCGAGTGGCCTGTGTTCGTCGTCCATAACATACGCCTGCCCATACCATAACCCCACCACCACCATGGGCCACTCGATTCACAACATTACCCTAACCCTAACCCTAACCCTAACCTAACCCTCACACCAGATACTGACTGGTTTTCGGACCCCCCCAGACCCCCCCAATAAAGCAAAAATGCACGTTTCAGAGTGGCCTTTTATTGTGGCCAGCCTAAGGCACACCTGTGCAATAATCATGCTGTCTAATCAGCATCTTGATATCATGATAGGGCCCCTTTAAAAGCAAATATATTTTCAAAGTGAAGACATCAATTGTCTTAGAAATAAAACCGATTATCAAAAAGACATGCAGACAGTTGTATAAAAGTTTTCCCTTCTTTTCATATTGAAATATTTAATTTCAAGACTTTTATATGCACAAAGAAAGTTGATTTATCTCATGGTCTTCAGGTTCAGCTTCAGGTTCTTTATTTGTACCCGTAGGTATATTTTGTTTGCAGAGAAAAAGACAAGGGATCCATCCTAACACACTCTAAATACAAACACAAACAACATACACATCTCTAATAAAAGGACTAATAAAAAGTACAAGTACACCCTGCTCCGTCAAATCTCAAAATATTTCCATTTGATCACACATTTGATAGTGATCACTTCTTCTTTGCCAATATAACCCTTATGGCAGATGAATAGATCTTGATTTAACATTGAGATTATTACACAGACGTGCCCGGGCAGCAGCAGCATGTTATCATTGTGTGATTGTTAGCATGTTTTACAGCTGCAGAGTGCTCACCTACTGAACTTTGCTTCTTTTGTTGTCTGTAACAATTTATATATTGGGAAGCATATTTATACGAGGGAGTATCCCCTTTACACAGAAACGCATCATATCTAACAATCCATCCATTAACTCAGCATAAGGAGCTGTTGCCATGGTAACGGCTAGGGGGGGAATCCTAAATAAACAATGAAGAATAAACCAGAGTAAAACTTGGTGTGAGACTGAACGTTGAGCGGCCCGACCAAGCAATGAGGCAGAGGCAGAACGTCCAAAAATATAACCCGACGTGGGCATTTATTAAAATAATGTGCACAAAGTTCACAGCCTCAATCCTGCTGTTCTCCGTGAACACATCCAGCAGCCACAAAGATCTCACACACACTAACAGGTTCTCAAGACACAGCACCTAAATACACACACAGACTAACAAGACACAGGTGGTGGGGGGAGCAATTCGACACAGGTGAGGGGGGAGGAGCAAACACAGGGCACCAGGTGAACACAATTGGGTAATCAGTATGAGGGAACACAGAGACGACCGGAAGCAACAGAGAAGATGGGGGTGAACACTTATACCATTAAATAAATACTACATCAATAAATTATATAAACATGTTCACGAGAGCTCTAGTAACGGCGTCTCGTCGTTACACTTGGAATCCTGAGTTATATGTTACAACATGTTTTCGTAAGATGTGTATTCAAACACTTATCTGCAGTTTACTGTCTGTAGCCATGGTAACAGTTCTTTTTATAAAAATAAAATAAATGTATTCCTGTATCCTCCATCAGACTTTCACTATGAAAACGATCAACTTTCACTTTTTCTCAGCGGTAGTTTTCCTGAGAGCGCAGGCCGCCTCAAGGAAACACTTGCTGCTTTGAGAAGTGTGTCAAAAGAGAAACAGGAAGAGAAACAGGAAGAGTAAAAAAAAGATGGACTTCATAATGATTTCTAAATGTGAAATGAAATCCATTTTTCTTCAGTTGAAAATAAAAAACAAAACAAAGTTTTGCAAGTATATTTAATAATTCATAATAGCAATAAAGCAAGGTTTCATAACTGAAAAATGTTCACCTAATCAAATCCATTGAACCTGAACTGTGGTTAGCAAACAAACCCTCTTTGATACAGTATGTCGGCAACTACTTTCATTCATCAGGAGTTGGCCGGGTTTAATATAGTAGCATTTAGCTGCTAAAAGATGGGCCAATTGGATTTTCCATTGGATTTTGGAATATTGCAGAAAATAAGATCTGTAGCTAACACACTATGATACCTGTATGTTCTGTCCAGCACGATAAACTTCACAGGTGGGGTATGTAATTTATTTCAGAAATACTTTTTGTTATATTCCATGGAATGCTCTTCCCGATAGCAATGAATATCTTAAGTGCTTTGACAATAAACACGTGAAAAAATTCATCTGTGGAAGCCGTACTGTAAAAAGCACGACCAATCATTTTAGCCGGCCCGGCTAAAATAACTGGATGGCCTACCTGCCTGTCAGCCTTCCATCTGTGCACAAACTTATCTCGTGCCCTTATTGGTTATGTGCGCGTTTGTTTGTGTTGGAGAAGGGGCTCTGTAAGGAAGTCTGAGGGAAGAGGCAGATTTTTTCCGGTTGTGTATTTTCAAATTCGAGGGCACTCGAGCTGGTTTCCCCACCTTTAACTCCTCTTTTATGATTTTTTTATTGAAATGCAATCGGCAAAAATAAAAAGTATATCTGAGCCTATCAACAAACTATTGTAGAGAGACATTTTAGAACTGATGCTTTCGGAACGAAATGTAGAAATCTCAGTAATCCTTTAGCCTGGCTCAGACTTTTTTTCAGGCCTCAAAGACACCTGAACCAGGAGTGATAAAATGCTGACTAATTTTAGTCTTTTAGGACTCATTCCTTTACAATTCTATTAGCTATTAGTAATACAAAATATATTAAAACTAAAGGTTTAATTTTGCGAGTATACGGTCATAACAAAACTTTTTGGACAAAATTACCATTTTAATTAATTAAGTTAGTCATGTTTATTCTGACTTGAACATGAATGTATATTCCAATATTTCACGGAAAACCCATTCAATATTTGTCGAGATATTTTGCTTAACATTCGGTGGCCTTTATCCTCAGGGCCCAGGAGTTCAAAACTTTTAATCCCTATCTGATCAGATCAGATTTGGATTTTGGGGAGTTCAAAACCAAAAAACAGGATTAGGATCACTTTCATATCCGATCAGATCAGGAAATCCAATCCAAGCTTTAATCTGGATCAAATCTTCAAAATGGGTAGTTCAAACCGACAACACAGGATTGGGATCAGTTTGATCCCAAAAAACTGGATTATCCTGATCCCACCAGAGGGGTGGATTTCCAGTGGATTACCAGAGCAAAATGTACTGTACAATTTATTTAAAAATATGTTTCAATTTAAATAAGATGGCAAAGTTTGTTAACTGAAATAATACACAACTTTTAGCCTTCAAGGGAAATACATTTTATTTTTTCCATTTTTGCTCACGTTTGTGGTGGCCTATTTTGTTTTCAACCAAATGTTGATGACATAAATGTTTATGCTCATAAAAGTATCACAGCAAAGATTGTCAATCACAAATGTAATTTAGATTAAAGTAAAAATATCTTCAACAAAAAAAAAGTCCATCATCTGTCATCACCTTTCAAATAAAAAAATATAATTAGACATTATAGATGTCTCTGCAATGTGGTCTCTTGTCTTCCTTGTATTATTTTTCATGGTCCACTAGATGGCGATCGGTAGGTATTAAAGCACTGATATTCATGAAAAAAATTTCTTAGTCCATCTTTTTTGGAAAAAATCCCGGTTAAAAAATCTTTTGGAATTCCCTAAGGCCCTTGATTCCCCCTATCCCTGAAAATTTGGCAATTTTTTTTTTTTGGGAACTTCCCCAAAGGGGAACCAAAAAAAATTTCTTGGCCCGACCTTTTTTTGTACCCCCCCCTGAAATTTTCCCCTGGTCACAAAAAAATGGGATTTTTTCCCAAAAAAAATCCGGATCCGGAATTCTGGAAATTTTGAGGGGAAATTTTTTAAAAGAATTTTTTTTTTTGGAACCCCCCTCCTGGGGGGGGGGGGCCCCCCCCTGGGAAGGACTTCCCCAAATATCCCCTTTTTTTGGAAACAGGAATTTTTTAATGGGGATTTTGGTGTCTTTTATTTTTTGGGGTTGGGGGGATTATTTTTCCCCCCCCCCCCCCATCCCCAAAAAATCACCCCATTTCCCCGCAAACCTTTTTGTGTTTAATGGCCTTTTATTATTAAAAAAGGGAAAAATTTTTTTTTATCCCCAACAACCAGGTTTTTTTTTTTTTTTTTTTTTTACCCAATTTCCATTTATAAATTTAAGAGTACAATTTTTTTGGGCGGGGGGCGGGAAGGGGGGGGGGTGGCCCTTGAGGGGCCGCTTGCAAAAAGCAACTCCCCCCCCCCCCTAAGCCCGGTCAAGGGGTCCAAGAACCGGTGGGGCGGAAAGCCCTTTTCGCCCCCCCCCCCTTGGTCCCTTGTGAATTTTAATTTTAAATTTTTTTTTGACCCCGGGTTTTTTTTTTTTTATTGCTTTTGCCTTTCCCCCCCCCGCCCCTGTGGCCAATAAATCTGTGGGTAAATCAAATGGTAGCCCCAAAAAATAAAATTTCCACCCCAAAAACCCCAATTTGGTTTTGGGGGTTTCCCCCCCCCCCCCCCAAATATTAAATTTTTAAAAACATCTTTTTTTTTTTTGGTAAGTGTGGGGTGGGTGCTGGGCCCAAATGGCCGGTCCCCCCCCGGCCCCTTGGGCCCCCTTGCCCCCCCCCCGAAAAAGTTTTTTTTTTTTTTTCCCCCCCTGTTTTAAGCCCCCCCCCCGGGGGAAACAATTCCCCCCTACCCCTTTCCAAATAAATTTAAGAATTAATCATTTTAACCCGTGGGCTTTTTTTTACGTGAAAACCCGTCTATCCTGAACAACCCTAGGAGAGGAAACGGGCCCAAAAGGGACTGGGTAATATTTTTTTTCCCCTGTTCACCTGATGCAAATCAGAGGGCCAAAAAGAACCCAAAACCCAGAACCCCCCAATCAGAAAGAGGTTTTGCATTGGAAAAATATAAAAAAAAAAAAAGTGGTGCTTTTTTGTGTCATTCCAAGCTTCCGGCCTTTTTCTGGTTGGGTGGGGTGTTTGTGTGGGAAAAAAAAAATAGCGGGCAATTTTTTAAGTTTTTTGGTGGGGGGTTTGGGTTGGAAGAAAAGAAGAGGGGGAGGGAGGGGAGGGCGAAGAGAGGAGAGAAAGGGAGGAAAGGAAGAGAGAGAAAGGAGAGGGAAGAAAGACCCGGGTTTGGGGGCACCCAGGCAGGGAAACTTGGTGGTTTTTTTGGTTTTAAGCATGTTTTTTTTAGATAGTTTTAACTTTTTAAGTCCCCCCCCTAAAGTTAATCTCAGTGGGGTTCCCCCCTTTCAAAAACGGTTTTTTTTTTTTTGGGTTCCCCAACAAAATTTTATTTTCCCCAAAAGATTTTAATTTTTTTTTTCCCCCCCGGCGGCAACCAACCTTTCCCCCCCCCCCCAAATTTTATGAAAATTTCCCCAATTATCGTTTATATAAAAAAAACAAGGAGAATAAAGGAAAAAACCCAAGGTTTTTTTTAAATGAAATACCCTTTTATTATGCGGGCCAAAAAAGAAAAAACAAAGAAAAATAAAGGCGTTNTCACGGTGTTCACAGAAAAAAAGAACGTCCGTGACAGGTGGCTGGCCTCTGACAGAGGCCCGGCACATCAACCTTCTCAGGCTACAGGCAGTAGTACTGCCAGTACTACTGCCTGTAGCCTGAGAAGGTTGATGTGCCGGGCCTCTGTCAGAGGCCAGCCACCTGTCACGGACGTTCTTTTTTTCTGTGAACACCGTGACGTAGGAGGTCAGCCGCCCCAGTGGAGTCCCCTTCAGCAAATGCTTTGGGGACCCCCAGTATCAGAGGTTACCCTCCACTGATGGGGGATGGTCACCAGACATTGTTTGTGTCTCTTGGGATCTAAACGAAGGCGGCAAACCACCTCTG
The DNA here is from genome assembly GCF_000735185.1 of Notothenia coriiceps. Lineage (NCBI taxonomy): Eukaryota > Metazoa > Chordata > Actinopteri > Perciformes > Nototheniidae > Notothenia > Notothenia coriiceps. Next base: position 26,333,852 of record NW_011369947.1, on the reverse strand, counting down.
TAGGCGACGCATGTGCAGTAGCCCCAGCGGTACCACGTGGTGAGCAGCCGCCATGAGACCCAAGGGTTGCATGATGGTCAGGGCTGTCACTGTTCCCCCCCTTCCGTCACAGTCTGAAAACTGCCTGAAGCAGGGGCGTCTGTCTGTTCTCTGACAGAGTGGCACGTAGCCTGCCCTCTTTCTCGATGGGGGCGTACACTGAACGTGCGTGGGGACAGGGAGTCTAAACCCAAACAGTAGCCTATTGTACTCGTAGGCTATCCCCCGGAAGGCAAAACGCAAAAACTTCCTGTGTTTTGGAGCAATTTCGACTTGAAAGTAAGCATCCTTCAGGTCGATGGTTATGAACCAATCGCCCGGCTGCACCAGTTCCAGTAACTGTTTAACATGTGGAACTTTTTTGCAGGAGGTGTAGCTGCCTTATATACTGTTAGGCCTGCGCGCGCATTCAGGTAGGCTCGCCCTGATTGGCCGGCTACGGTTATGCAAATTCAGTGTGTGAACGCTCGTGTATCATTGATGAAGAGTAGTATCCAGGGGTTAAATTGGGCCGGGGCTGTCCGGGGAAAAACTATATATATGTTGAAACTTTTTTGGTTCTTAATATAGACTATATTTAAGGTTCAATATGTGTTGACTTTACTTTAAAATAGCAGATCTCTGTGACAGAATATAGTCGGCTTCGTGAACGTGCGTCTCTGCTCCGATCAGGAGCTGCAGCACCAGCCGCCGGACCGTGCAGAGAGTCTGCAGCGGTTCCGCCAACCCGACCCGTCCTGTAACACGTAAACGTTTCTTAAACCATGCAAAATGTATGTGTGTGCATAAAGCTGAGTTATGATTGGTCATAATATCATAGAATTTGGTGATGATTAAATAGTTTAAGCTTTACAGTGAGATTTACTCACATGCTTTTGGCCATACTCGCGCAGCCTACAAATGAACTGAGATTTCCACACAAACATTCTTTAGCAAGTTTGCAGAGCATTGTTGATTTAAAAAAGAAGCAATTTGAAGGTTGGATATGTAAACCTTTTTTTGTGTATATATTAATAATTTAAGATGTAAATTAATTCTAGTTTATATGTAGTACTTTCCATTTGTATTGTGTCCTTTGATGGCATCAATGTGTGCATTTGATACAGATAATGGAGCAGTTGCTTTAGGGCCTCTTATACAGTATAGCCCTTAAGGTCAAATAATGAGATCCTTGAGAACCCCCCTTGCACCTCCACACAAAGCCCCCCCACATATCAAATCCCAATTTAACCCCTGGTAGTACCCTTAGAGTCCAATAGAGGGCGGAGCCTGTGTGAGATAGAACTTGTAATCATCTCAAAGACAAATAAGTGCTGCAGTTCCTCTTGTGTTCAGCAGGGGATGCTCCAAACACATACTGTCACACTTCCTGCTTGTGTTGATGCTCCAAAATTAACTTGTGTCTACTTGCCACTCCATAATGCTCAGCTCGTCCCAAAGGGCCTCTTTTAGCTCGCTGAAAACCACTCGAGGGGCAGGTACACACGAGGATTCCTCTCTGTGCTGCTATTTATGCACCAATGGTCTTTTTATATTTCTAGCAGGATTCGCTGAAATTAGCCATCATGGTTCTTAACACGATTTAGGAAGAAGAGACATGGATATAAAAAAAATTATGGAAGTTGAAAAAAAAAAGGTCACAGCTTTGCAAAGTTCCAGGGCCTAAAAATCGGTTGAAATGTACACTGATTACACAACATGTATGGACAGAAGAGTATATTAAAAACAAAGAAAGAAAGACAAAACCCACTAAACAGATAAATTCAGTAAAAAGTATCCATGAACACACGCTGAAATACTCTGTTACACACACATCACATTAGAGGAGACAACTGCATTGTGTGTGTGTGTGTGTGTGTGTGTGTGTGTGTGTGTGTGTGTGTGTGTGTGTGTGTGTGTGTGTGTGTGTGTGTGTGTGTGTGTGTGTACACGTTCACTCATGCGTGTCTGCTGTTGTGACAGCGAGACATGACGGATCCCTCTTACATCAGCGGGAGGCCACCCGGCGCCAGATGACATGCATACGTACACACAGACACACACACACACACACAACATCAACAGTGACGGATGGACCGGTCGCCTCCCTCATCACTCAACCCCGCAGAACAAAAGACAGGGAGCAGGAAAAGAGGGGACGAGATGAAACTATTACACGTGAGGACGGAGAAAGTGTAGTGGGATTATTCCCCAGTAGTGACACACCATCTCATTTACATCCGTTGACACCTAAAGACATTATTCCGCAGGTTGCCATTAACTATTGAGCCTCTCGTGCGCTTAACTGGAGAATTGATTCAATGTAAGACCTCTGTGAAAAGTCAATAGGCATTAGTCCAGAAGAAAAACCCGGATTAAGCTTTGTTCGGACCCACAATGTGGCGACATAACTGAGCGTGAAGAACTTGAAACGATTACAAGTGGCGATCGGGCAACCGCAGGTTAATCTGGGGGCTTTCAATCGCAGACGCTTATCGACCGCATCCCAGAGGACGAATGTATTTCACGGCGTTGATAAAGCACGCGTATGAGTTTGCTCACATGTGGGAGATACACGAGATGTGCCATATTTTTACAGCCTTCAGTAAATGATGTTTGTGTGAACAGCTGATCAATACCGGCCTATTCCTGTCACAGCTGTTACAGCACCGAATGAACACTGGGAGAATGGATGGCCTCGTTCAAGTCCAATGGGCTTTTGTTGGCTAGTGTCAATGTTTATGATGGATCAGATTGATATATATATATCAGCCGATAAGCGTGGGACAATGTGAGTATTATGAAGTCAAGTCACAATGTAGGATGTAGGAGTTCATTGTCAAGACCAACAAGTTGAGTCAAGTTCAAGTAAGCTAATCTTTGTGATTCAAATCCAACGCCAAATTATTATGCATCCTTCATCAAATGTAATGCCAATTTAGTTCCCAATTTACAGAAAATATGATTTTAAGATGTTGGGTTAGGGTTAGGAATACAACTGAAAATAAGTATGGGTGGACCAGTTACAAAATAAAGTAGGCCATTAAAATGTCCAAGAGCTCTTTGGATGCTGACCATGAAACCGTAAAAACCTTTTGTTACAGGTTTTAACAAGTGCACAAAAACATTTAAAATATACTCCAGCATGCTCAACTTCATTGCTTTGCGTGGGATTGGTTCAAAACCTGAGAAGCTTGGGAAATATATCAACAAAATACTAAGATCAAGTATTGTAAAGTATTGTAAAAAATCAATGAAGTACCATCTTATCTTATTGGAAATTCAAACTACAATGCAATCCTGTGTTAAATGTTAGTCACTTTTTTAAGCCAAATACATTTAAAAATGTTTAGAAGCAGTTGTATGTCTTTGTTGCATGAGAATAAGGGTCATGTCATGATAAAGGTCATAAGGTCAAGTTAGATTCACAACCAATCAGTCAACATCTTCAGCCTCCCTGTCCCTCCTGTCTGTTCATCTCACTATCCAACAAAAAAAATTAAACTGTCAGTAAAATCTCCTGAGGGGAAATTTCATGGAACAGCTTAAAACTTTATTGGATTGATCATGAATTGAGGTGTTTTCTCAATTTAAAAAGCACTTTTCAGTAGGATTTCCAACCAGAAATCATCTTTTAAGGCCCTAAAAAAAACACTTCTGTATAAATCAATTATATGTGGAGCATCTTCTATCATAATCATACATTGACAACATCTGAAGATATAAAATAACAGAGTGTTTTGATGTTATGCTACAGCTGCGAGTGTTACTTTGTGTGTAATCTTAGTCTAATTAAGCTTGAAGCAGAATGTAAAGCACAGGGAATACAGGATATTTGGCTGAGGATAATAGTGAAATAAAGTGGGACGTTATTGTCCCTGCAGGAAGAATGATGAAATATTTACCCTGCAGATGCAACTCTTGTCAGAAGGATAAGAATCAGCACTAAAAGCACACAGGGCAAGGTTAGCCTTACAAAAGCTTATTTACCAGCTATGCTGATTACGATCTGAACAAATGAGCAGGAGAAAAAACAACTTTAATTGAGGATAAACAGCTGAGGAAGCATCACAGGAGCTGGTAGAATAATTGTCTTAAAGGTCCCATGTCATGGCCATTTCTACTTATCATATTTCCATTGTTGAGGTCTACTAGAATAGATTTAAATTGTGCAATTTTCCAAACTCACATAGGTTTCTCATACAGCATCTCTGTATAGTATGTGTATTCACTCTGTCCTAAACGGCTTTTGGAGCTCCTGTCCCCCCCCTCCCTGTGAGCCCAGTGTGCTCTGATTGGTCGGGACGTTGCGAGGAGCGGACAGGTTTCCGGATCGGCGATACAGCGAAACACAGCGGAACTCATCCTGAGCACACACAAACACTCACAGCCCAAGTAAAAACAATAAGTGTGGCTTGATATTGAGTAAGAAAAAGGTTTATAACGCTGTGAGAATGGGTCTGCGGAGAGCATTTCTCCGCCATCCCAACTCGTCTATTACCAGCGTTCAGGGAGCTCTATGCAAGTCAATGGGGACTCCCTGTTAGTTAGCCAAGGGATCCTGGTGTGTGAGGTGCTCCGCGGATTGGTCCATTTGGTCCAATCCGGTCATTTGTTGTTGATTTGGGTGTTCACACATCACAGAACCCAGGAAGCAAACAATGGAAAATGAGAAATCCCCAACGAGGCGTTCTGGGACAGTATAGACAGGTCTTTTCTGTGTTAGAGTTTTACTCGCTACAGGGTGTACTTTGAGGGTTTGTGACTCTGCAGACCGTTTACATGCATAAAAACCTTCATAACACACAAGGGGACGGGTAATCACCGGAAAAGCATGACATACTTAAAGATAGGAGTAATTATCATATATTAATTTATGCACAGCATGTAGCCCCGCTGGCATTATCTGGAGTGTTATCATCAGCACTGCTCCTTGAAATGCTTTGTAGAAACCATCGCTCAGCACTTAGAGAAGAACAACTTAAACAGTCTGTTCGCTTGAGTTTGAATTTTTCTGGTTGACTTGTACAACTTGTAAGCAGAGCTGCTGGAGGAAATGCTCTGTCTGAAAAATAAAAACGATGTGTCATCCTCCCTGTAGGCGTGTGAGTCTGCTGTATCACTGTGAGACTGCCTGATGTACAAGAAGTGCAAAAGATGGCAAAGAAGCTGTCTATTGTTCACCAGATAATTACTAATTTGTCCGTCTTTGGTGCCGGACAGGAAGTGTTCAGTTGTTTTTTAGAGCTTTTCTTTGCTGAAACACTGCTGCTTGCTTCTGAAACTGATGCTGAAAGCACAAAAAAGGATCTGGTGGTCATTTTTAATATAGTTCCTCACTGTAACAGACCACTTTCTCATGCACAGAGCCATTTATTCAATTGTTAGCAGGAAAATATTGATTATAACTGCTCAAAATGTTAAGAAAAGTTGGCATTTTAAACATTTAAAGCTGACTGAATTCCATCTTTTGATATTGAAGAGAACTTAAGTTAACCGAAACATTAAATATAGGTGTTATAAACACAAACTAATGAGCTTAAAAGCCCTAAAATAGGGGCTGCAGAGTTGGAAGGCAAATGTCAATGGGTTACCCAGTGAGAGTCATTCAATCCATTTTAAATACAGAAATATTGATTTTAGCTGCTCTAAAGGTTTAGGGTTGAATTGAATTATGGTCATTTAAGGTTTAGCAAACTCCATCTACTTATGAATATCATGTGAAATGATAAAACCCTCCAGAACAGCTACTCAATTCATAGATGGGTGGATTTTTGTACTACTATTTCCAAGGTCAAGAAGCCACTTTATCGCTCAAAGTGATTTGTGTAGAATGGAGTAGTTAGCAGAGAAAGCATTACCAAGTGAAACTCAAGATCAAAACGTCACATTACTTTGTTGCTTTTAAACACAGGATCCGTCGATCTGTCAATGTTGGAAAAGTAAGACGGCATGTTCCCAGTTTAACTCAGAACATTTCTCCATTCCTCCGCAGAGGGATTTTTGAATGATCTGACAGCTCTCCCAGCTAACCATGAATCAAACAGACCTCACAATAACCCAACCGCCAGCTTTTAAAGGTCGTTTCTCCATCTATTTTCCACCTCCTGGCCCCCCCCCACACCCGTGTGAACTCTCATGAGTGTCTATGAGTTGCTGAACGAAAGAGGAGAGAACAAAGTTTTAGCAGTTCAGACTGAGAGGGGGCCTCATCTGTGCCAACATTCTGGCATTTACAGGGACGCCCTGAGGAGCGCTGGAGCATAAAACACACACGGGCAGAGGTGGAAAAAGTATTCAGATTCCTTACCTGAGTAAAAGTACTAACACCACATTGTAAAAATAGTTAATTTCAAGTAAAATCAGGAATGGCACTTGAGTGAAGTATTTAAGTAAAATTAAGAACCCTAACCCTAACCCTAGGAGTAAAAGTACTCCAAAAAGATTTGAATATTAAGTAAAAGCAGTAGATCTTCAGATTGAAATATTTCTTTTTTGAACAAAATACTTCTTCGCAAAATTGATGCCAATTAATTTATGTTAACCCACTCATGGTATAGTTACAAAAATATAATGTTGGATGGTTTAATCTATTCCAAATAATAATATTTGTAATAGTTTTTCCAAAGTGTTGTGTGTCAGAATGGGAATTTATAGAGTAACTAGTACAATCAAATGTAATGAGGAAAAAGTAGAATATTTGCCTCCAAAATGTAGAGTAGAAGTATTGAGTAGTATAAAATGAAAATACTCTCAGTACAGTGATTGAGTACATGTATTTAGTTACTATTCACCACTGCAGACAGGAAAAGAAGAAACGTCCACATACAAACATGTTCATATGACTGCACTAAAGGGCGAATAAACAAGATGCATGAAACAACCCTCTGACACACACCCAGTAGAATGAGGCGAAAACACACACAGTAATGGGAACAGCTGGAGAAGGTGCAGGCGGGTGCACAAGGGGGGAGGAGCAGAGAAGGAGGGGGGTGGATGTCCTCTGCTTCTCACCTTGACTGCCAGACCCTTGCAGTGCGTTTGGGGATTTTCCAAAGGGAACTAGAGATCACCTGCATTACTTACATTGCATTTTATCATCTCTCATTCTATACTAGCTTTTCCTCATCCTGCTTCATCTTCCTCCACCTTTCACATTTCCTGTCATCCCCTTCCTTAAGGCCACGTGTGGCTGCTGCCACATCAGAGGAGAAAGGTGGGTGTGTGTGTGTGTGTGTGTGTGTGTGTGTGTGTGTGTGTGTGTGTGTGTGTGTGTGTGTGTGTGTGTGTGTGTGTGTGTGTGTGTGTGTGATCTGGGGTAGAAGGGTCGATCATAGTGCAAAAGAGGGAGAGAAAGAAAGGAGAGAGAAGGAAACAAGAGTGCTGACTCAAAGAAAAAGAGACAAGCGGATTCGATGGGCGGCTGAGGGAAGGTCAGAGGAGGGGAGATGGAGGCAAGAGGAGGTGTGTGTGTGTGTGTGTGTGTGTGTGTGTGTGTGTGTGTGTGTGTGTGTGTGTGTGTGTGTGTGTGTGTGTGTGTGTGCGTGCGTGTGCGGGGCTCGGTCCCCTCAGGTCATACTGTTAGAATACTTTGATGAAAGCTTTGTTGAGGAAACAGACTAATTGCCAGTTTGCTACCTGTCAGGTGTGTGTGTGTGTGTGTGTGTGTGTGTGTGTGTGTGTGTGCGTGTGTGCGTGCGTGCGTGCGTGCGTGCGTGCGTGCGTGCGTGCGTGCGTGCGTGCGTGTGTGTGTGTGTGGGAGTGTGTGTGGGAAAGAGGCATCAACCATGATAATGGTCAGGAAAGTAAAACACTGCCCAAAAGATGTAATAGCATATTTATTGTGTGGAACCAATTTTTCTAATTTTAATAATTGTACATGTAGAAATATTCACTGTTACATTTCCCATGGGTGTGAATTCAGCATTTTGCTGAACCTTCCTTCATCAGCATGACACTCATACAACTCTGAATAGCATGATTTTGGTGGGTCTGTTTTCACTAGCTAACAGAAGTTAACTTTTAAAAGTATATCCTCAGCCCTGCATTAATAGTGTGACCTACTCTTCACACTAGCTCTGCAGGAAAATCCATGAACTAAATATTGTGAAGAGAACACACACACACTTACTGCCTCACACACAAGTTCCCTCAGCCAGTCTCCACAGCTCGCTGTTATAGAACACAGCGTAATGATGGATGTGGTAACTTCATCCCAAATAACATGCTTTGTTAGATATGGCAGCATTATGGCACAGCATGAAAGTATAAAGAACAATTACACCCATGGGGAAATAGTTGTTAGTAAAAAGTGTACCGTACTTCTACACATATCTGTTTCATATCCCATAAATCAAGTATGTGTGTGTTTATGGATTGTTTGTACTGATCAGAATGCTGAAAAGGGCTCTACCATCTCAGCTTATTGGAAAAGTTGTAGCTCTGTCAACACACTATATTGTTATGAAATCCAGTCTCATCAGTCACTTCCCTCACCTTTCTACCAATCACAATTCCAATATCCTTCCTTCTCATCTCTTCCACAAATATGCCTTCTGTTGTTCCTGCCCCAAATCTCCCCATCCTCTCTAATGTTGCTTAAGCCCCTGTCACATTGTCCCGAAATGTACACCCGATGGACACACAAATATTGAATTGTGAATTTCGCACGAAGATGGCCCCGAACCACACACGAAGGCAACATTTACATTACATTTAAGACATACAACTGCAACGAAAGTAACACAAACAATTATGTTAAAGTACTATGATACTGTACTGATATTTTCAGACTTTGTTCTTTACTTTCTCCGTCTTTATATGTAGAAGATATTAAGTTTTTTCCGTCATGTTGTTTCCATAGCAACAACAACTTCCTGTCAACTCGCCTTCAAAATAATATATTATATCCTTTCCAGTTTCACAGAACACAAATTGGGTTATTTACATAATATGTTTACATGATTTTGTTGTGCAATAAAACAACCAGATGGACACACTATAAAGGAAATGTTCAAATTCGGCTCTGATCGTAGGAACATCGGGCCATTCGTGAGGGCATCTTAAGCCTTCGTATGACCGCCGGTGGAGTTTCTCAGGCTCCGGCAGCAACTTCGTGAGCGGCATGCCAAAAAATTGCCGAAGGACCTTGCGAAGGTCCATTTTCGTGTTTAATTTGTGTGTCAATTTTGCCGTTCGTAAGGCCATCGTTAAGTCATCTTGTTATCATCGGTGCCATCGGGAATTCACCCCGATCAGAGTGAGGGTGAATGCCCGATGGCACCGATGATAACACGAAGATGACACGACTTGACAAGATGCCCTCACGAGTGCCTTACCAAGTTGCCGCTCACGAAGTTGCTGCCGGAGCCTGAGAAACTCCACCGACGGTCATACGATGGCTTAAGATGCCCTCACGAATGGCCCGATGTTGCTACGATCAGAGCCGAATTTGAACATTTCCTTTATCGTGTGTCCATCGGGTGTCAATTTCAGGACAGTGTGACAGGGGCTTTAAGAGAAGCAAGGTATTTTATATGTTGAGGATAGAGAAAAAGCAAAAACAGTTCAAGATGTGATAGAAAAAAACAACAATTTGAGGCATTGAAGAACCCATAATGGAATATGAGGAAGATGGAGGAAATGTTGGGGTTTAGGAACTTTGGGATGTACAGTAGGGACTTCTTGTTCATTATAAGTTGTTGGTTAACTACAATAATACTTTTTATTTGCATTTAACCTGGAAGTTAGCATCTCCCTGGTGGCCTGGACAAAAAAGCCAATTGGATTCTTCTATTGGTTTTTGGATTATGTTAACCACGGACCTTATTTTTCGGCACCTAACCAAAAAACCCTTAAAAAAACGATTGACTTTGAAGCAATGGAAACCGATGTGCAAAAAAGGTAATTTCCACATTTTAAGAGTCATTCCTGTGGCGCTCTATAACAGACAACTGGGACATGGAGGCACCGTTCAGTCAAGACAGCTTCCTGTGCTTCGTTATACTTTCTCTGCCGTTAAGTTGTACTCCCTACTGACATTTTGTTCCTGTTCTTTGACACTGTACATCATTTCCTGCAATAAATTGTTTTATTGAAGAGGACAAAAAGTCTCGACCAACAGGCTTCTTATCGTATTAGCCCTGAAGCTAACTGGACAATAAGTTCACACAGCTTATTTAAAATGTATTTTAGTCCCATTAACGGCTGTCTCATAACTGTCTGCATGAACCTTTACTCTTTTAAAGAAGCACGTTATAGCATGACAGGAAGTTTAAACACAGTGGATGGGGCAAAACAGTTAAAATCCTTCAATGGCAATTCGGAAAATGGAATTAGCGTCCTCAATTTTGAGCTCCTAATTTCTACAAGTCAAAGTCAAGTTTTTTATATAGCACATTTAAAATAACCTCAGATGGCCAAAGGTCAGCTCTGCCACAATACAATGTTTTTATAACATTAACAGTGTCTGCTTTTGTCAACCCTAACCCCAGGCATGTGCAGAGGATGTTAAAGGGGCAGGGGCCCATATTTATAAAAGGGCACTAATTACTAAATAAATTAAAATATACCTAGAATGTCTACTTTTGTGACAGTGAGATATTTAAATGTATGTTTTTAAAACAAATCCATGACCGAAGTTGGTTAAGACACTGATAAATTACATAAAATGAATGATCAATACATTTCTGTTTGTGCACATGTAACCCGGTCACAAAGGTTTAACCAGACAGAAGTGTCATAGCCAATCGTCACGCAGAGTTTCATCACAGAAGTGCCTAAGCCAATCAGAATGCATTTCCCGCAACAAAGGCTTGTCAGATGTGAGTTTTGAAAAAAAAAAGGGTAATTCGAAAATGGGCACTTCTTTAATAGGAGGGCAAAAGGGCAGGTGCAGGAACCCCCATTGAGGTCTATCTGTGCATGGGTCTGCCTTAACCTAATCCACCTTTTCAAAACCCAAATCCTGACCTTTCCCTAAAGTTAACCAATCATGTCTTTAACATTTCATTTAGAGACAGCTTTCTCCCCAAAAAAGTAAAACACACACTGAATGGAAGTATCTCTATCTCCTGAGGTATCCCAACATTCTACCCATAGACTTTCTGCAGCTATATTTGTGTTTCCTGCGTGAAAAGCGGTGGAAAATTGGTTGTATTTCTGGCTCCCTTCCGCCCCACCAATGCTTCTCAGTATTGGTGGAGATTAAGGAGAGATGGTTGTTTATCCTCCAAGTGCAGATCCACAATGTCAGCCGGAAGAGTAAAGTTTTTACTTTGCCCAACTTTCCCCCGTTAACTGGGTAGAGTCTGGCCGGAGCTTGTCCCGGGTATCAGAGTCCGGCCCAATTATGTCTCTCTGCCGCTGTCAGATTGTTTATACCTGGCTGCACATTTGTGTTTGTGGGGATGTGGAGGGTAGCTAAATTGCACCGGGAGTGTGTGTATGTGTGTACAATACCAAGCCAACCATCCAGCCATCACTCCTACCTCCCTCTCCGCTGCCATCTCTCTACCCAGGAGGCTTTTCCACGGCTAATAAAGTGGGCCAGGCCCGCAGTTGAGCACTATTTTTATCAGAAAGCAATTTTCAGGAGGTGCCCACAGGTAAGCGGGTCCCAGAGCCTCAGACAATGGAGCCATGACAAGGAGTTTCCCACCGCCATTAACCTTTGCCGATCTACTGTGGAGTGCACCGGTACAGCAGGAGCATTCCACAGCCATTGCATAGAACTGGGCCATGTATTTATAACCATGCCTCAAAAGCCATTCCTTGTGTCAGAATTTCTGGAGACACAATGGATAAATTACAAAAATTATTGTTATGCCCTTTAGTGATTTGAGATTTGGAGGGCGTTAGACATAACTAATCATGTCTGTCAATTAACTTAGAGACAGCACAGTCTGAATAGAAGTGTGCATGTATCATTGGTACTGTCTCGTTAAGTATCCCAACATACTATCAATACACTTCCTGGAGCTATATTATTCTCTCCTATGTGAAAAGAGGTAGAAAATGTTTTTTACTTCTGCCTCCCTTCCACCCCATCATTTAAAAATGTAAATAATGTACGGGGACCGGATGAACAAAGGTACTGCAGAGGTGAGGAGAGGGAAAGATGAAGAGGTGTGTACTGTTAGGGATGTGAAAAGACAGATGGATACACACAGCCCATCTGTCGTCTTACAGCTGGGCTATCCAGATCCGCACTGAAAAACTTTAGTTGTTAAGTGTTATCACCTAGGAGGAAGGCTTCAGTTATTGCTGTGTGTTATCATCGCTGAACTGCGGCAAAGTGAAATGTTTAAGTGTATAGATGTAGGTCACTCAGAAGGACTGTAAGAAAGGAGACCTGGTCTTTCCACTTTTACACTACAGCTGTCCCAGATCAGAAACTTTGAATACATAACTTTCAACTAGAAATTGACTGATTTGACGTAAAAAAATATCATTACGTTTCACTTTTATCCAAAGACTGCTAATCGATAGACTGTTGGCCATGCCTACGGGAGCAATTTGGGGTCCAGTTTTTGGTCCAATGAAACTATATTAAGTTCACTCAAGGGGCTGGAGATTGAACTACAAACCCTCTGATTGGGGAGTCATTCAACCCCTTATCCAGAATTGCCCCAGATCAGCTCTTCGCTCGTATTCCCATCGTCTTCCGTCCATCTCACATTTTTAATCAGTGAATGAGTCTTGTACCTGGAGCTGTGCCACAGAATGTTATCCAAAAGCATGGCACCAACATGTCTCATTTGCTTGCTGCATTGTGCCCTTACATTTAACATTCACCTGGGACAGCTGTTTCTACTCTGGCACCTAGAGGGTTTTGCTGATTAAGGCCCCGTCCACACGGAGACGATATCAGTTGAATCCGCTAACGTTCTCTATCGTATAAACGGTTCATCCACACAAGGCCGAAGCGGAAATGCAGATTCGGAGCCCGAATCCGATACCCTTTGATAACGGCTCCCAAAGTGGGTAGGTCTGAGGACGAAACGCTTGCGGCTCCATGTGTTACGATCATTTCCTGAAAACGATGATGCCATAGCCCCGCCTCACCCCATCTCTCCTGCGGACACGTTTCTTCATATCGACATCTTTTTTTTTTTCATCTCCGTTTCGTCTCCGTGTGGACGGGCCTAAGCCAAGACATCATCCAACAAGACTTGATTGTTGACATTGGGGGAAATGTTTCATCAAAAATATGAAGGAACACGCTGTCACAGAAATTAGTTTCACTTCATATTAGTTTAAAGTGGCAAAATGTTCTCCCTGTAGCATTTTAAAAGTGATTTTACTGATGTCCGCCAAGACTACCTGATCGCTTACCGTAAATGGGAATAGCTACCGGGGAAGACAAAAACGCTATCTTCTTCTGGTTTTGGTTGCACCATAGTTGGCACACTTCAGTAAATTGAGCCTTTATTTTCCGGGAAATTGTACCCGGTGACAGAAGTGAAGTGAAAGATTTGACTTATAGTGAGCCAATCTAAATGCCAATGCTGTCATTATTCTATAGCAATCTAAAACTATCGGGCTATCAAAATGTACTTCATAATAGGTCAAAGCAAACAAAAATGCATCTATTGCCACTATGAGGAATGGATTATGTCTGAAAATAGATACGGACGGAACCCTGAGGAAAGTGGATTTGTCTTATTCAGTGTATAGACAGGGTGCAGTTAAAGGAATGGTGAAATAAAGAGTGGAAAGAATAAAAACGGGAGAGGGGGGAGCTGACAGTGAAGGTTTCAGATCCTGGAGGCTAAGGACAAATGGAGGAAAAGGGAACGGAGAAGTAAGGGACAGAGCCGGGACAAGGACAGCAGATATATATTCTGAATAAAATAGGTTTGGGGGAATGACAAAAAGCAAGGGAGGATGTATTAGTGATGGTGGAGAGGCGAACCCACAAGAGAGGCCAACAGACACAAATGTCCAGACAGGGAGCAAGACAGACTGACAGGCGAGTAAAAGCTGTACAAGTGAGACAGTGTGTTGAGGCAGGGCTGGGGTTGTTGCTCCCAGCAGAGACGTTATGTTTGTACGAGTTCAGGGCTGTCAGGCCATCGTTCTCTCTCCTCGCCCCTTCTCTCTTTCCATCTTCCTCCTCTCAAGACAGCGACTACAATCAGCCCTGTTTGTTATTACTAGTGTTAAGACCCAGCCTGTCCTGTCAATCAAATTGCCCTGCCACCCCCCTTATCCTCAAGGAGTTTGAGAAGCCCCGGCCGTGAATACAGATTCATATTTGTGTGCTATATGGATATGAATGCTGTGTGATTGCATGTATGGGAAGGTCACACATGTTACTCAGAGTCCATTTCCGTCAAGTACATTCTAATACAGATGCAGAAAAACTGATGCTCTGCAGTGACTCACTTCTCTATATCACCATCTCGTCTTATCCTCCTGAAACAAGAGGCTAAGGGCAAAATGACAATCAGGGTTTTGTCTCAACCTGGTAACAGGGGCGCTGCACACTCTTACTTTCGGTGGGCACCTTCAAGCCAAAATGCAGATTTTCCCTGGATCTAAAGTGATGCCAGAAACGATATTTTTGTTAGTCAAAAACGGTATATATATATATATATATATATGATAATAGTGTCAAATGGACCATCAGACGACATAGACACTTTTATCGTCCTTTTTTCTGTAGAGGAAACCGTAACTTGGGATGTATTTGTTGTTTGGGTGTAATATATGACTCAGCAGCTTTAATACATGAAGAAACTATTATTTTCCGCTTCGCTCTAATGCATTATTTTCGCTGGAATGTGGGCGGGGCCGGAATTTTGCCATAAGTGACGTTAGCGCCCTCATAATATATTTTTCTAGAAAACCCCTGACAGTCCTGCTACTTTGTTTTCCATGATCCATTTCTAAAATAAGCACGAAACATTTACTTGTGTGATCCTTCAATATCTGTGGAAGCTTAACGCTAATGTTTGTCTGCCAACTTCTCAAGAGAGGGAGACATTTCATCCCTCTTCCGCAAAGTAGTTCCTGTTTACTTGTTTGTCAGGAGCAGTTGCGATGTGTGTGTGTGTGTGTGTGTGTGCGTGTGTGCGTGTGTGTGTTGGATCGTTGGAGCTATGTGCAACTCAAGG
>NW_011369947.1:26311229-26318670 GCF_000735185.1 Notothenia coriiceps | reverse complement strand
CGCAAGGGAACCGCAAATTGAAAGCAATTCTAGAACCCTGAAGCAGCAGAGACTCCGAAAAGAGTCAGGGAAAAGCTTATAAAAGCTTACACACAGCATTCTAACTTAAAGCACCCCGCCGACAAAAGACGCGTGGTGGTACACAAAATAAACACGTGCCGAGTGGACGGCCTCCTCACACCTCCGAGCAGGCGCTCTCCACATCCGACCGGTCAGTTCAGGTCAGGGGGTCGAAGAGATCAATTCTTGGCTTGCTCTTCCTGTTGTCATCTGAGGTCTTCTCCTATTGGCCGGCGTTGTCGGGGGGCGGGTCCAATGCAATTCCTGCCTTTTTCTGTAGCTAAATTGCATCATTCTGGCGTCTGTACAACACAGTGTACAACATCACATGTCATTTCACCTTGGTTCAAGGTTTGAAATCGTATGATTCCGCCAGATGCTAAATGCTAACCGGAAGTGACGAATTTTCAGAATAAAAGTGTTAAGCTAATAGTGAGAACTTCCGGTTTTTCAGAATAAAACTGATTTAAATCAAATAGTGTATTTAATTCAAATTACGCCATATCAACATTGATTTTAATTTCTAACAACTTTCAAATTTAACACCCACGAATATATAAGGTGACATTAAAATGAATATACCAGATTGAACTTTCCTGCCATAACACGTTACTTTAATCCTTCAAATAACTCAAATAATCCTTCAGTGTGTGTGTGTGTGTGTGTGTGTGTGTGTGTGTGTGTGTGTGTGTGTGTGTGTGTGTGTGTGTGTGTGTGTGTGTATGTGTGTGTGTGTGTGTGTGTGTGTGTTGGATCGTTGGAGCTATGTGCAACTCAAGGCATATGCTCGAACGGGAGCTGCCTGGACGCTGCAATCATGTTGCGCGCACTATCCGTGCTGAGTGTGCTGACTTTTCGTACTATGTCCCTTTGTCTGGCTACCTGCATAAAGTGAAGTGCTCGGCGCAGTTGTCGGCGAAATGTCACTCCTCCGTTTTCATTGAAACAGCTCCTTATATCTGTTAGCGCAGCTAGCTAGCACCAGATGCTAACAACAACAACAACAACAATACACGTAAGGTCTGTCTCTCGCGCCACACATACACACACCCTCCCAGTCCTCCCGATGGCCTGCCGGGCCTGCCGGTGAGCGTGGAAGTGTGGTCTGCCGCAAGCAGGCGACAGGAGCGGGGCTGTCAGCATCAGCTTGTAGATGGTATTTTAAACTCGATGCGCTCTGAAACTACGGGGCGGCCGAGGACAAAAAATACACATGCTCTAATCGCGTTAAAATAATTAGTGGCGTTAATTTTTTTTTTCGTTAACGCGTTAACACGTTATTAACATGTTAACTTGACAGCCCTAATATATATATATACATATACATATACAGTACAATAAGCTTCTTAGTGCAATAAGAAGCTACAGGGACGTTAATCTACGTCGGTAATATTAACTTTATTTAATACAACATTTACGGTATAAGATTTACATCATTACAGCCCATGTAGCATAATATTTTACAAATGATGAATTACAGCAAACATGTGCAATATATCCATTATTACAGCTCCGTGGGATGGCAGTAAGGCGATATGGTCCGTTCTTATTGTGCATCCATGGGTAAAGGTAAAACGCATATAGTACTGAACACGTAACATGAACGTGCCGGGCGGCGCGGTCCCGTGGGTTAGATGTGCGTTCATAATGCCGAGGGAAATAACTCAGAATAACGTTATTAGCTCATTTTACAACTTGAGGACTGAATGTTTTTAATAAGGGCTATACAAACGTTCATACTGGGTAGTTTATTTAGTTTAAAAAAAATGATCCATATGTTTCCGGGCCAAGCAACCTAACGGAAGTGTAGTACCGCCGTTTGGCCACAACGAATATTTTCCTCAGAGTCCAGCGCACTTCCTGGGGGCTTGGTTATTACCTGCAGTAGATGCAGTGTAACTGCTGGCGATAAGGGCTGGTTGTTTTAACCATTTTCTGATGTCCATCATTGGCTGCTGTATAAGCACCTTGCAGTGGATGAACGTGCAGCGGCACAGGTCACGCGCACCTGACATAATAGCGTTACTTACCGTTTAAATTGACCAAATAAATGCAGCAGAAAATGTTATTCAACCACAATTACGATACATTTTATTTCAACTATATTATTATTATTATTATTATTATTATTATTATTATTACTACTACTATTATTATTATTATTATTATTGTTATTATATATGTAATATTTTTCACTTTTAATATTTTTTTTCACTTTTCATTTTTCAAATGAGGGTGCATAACGACTCAATTGATGGTGCAATGCACCCCCTTAGAACCGGGCCTGCAACTCCCACTTTAATGTCCCATGTCATGCCGGCTTTTCTTGGTTTATTTTGAAGGTGACTGGTGATGAACAAATTACTAAACTGCCAGTGCCTCGAGTTTACAGCTAATTAACTAAAAGACAAGAACAAATATAGTTAACTAAGGTAGGCTACTAGCTAATGGATAAGTTAGCTCAAGGTTTAGCTAAGGCAATTTATCATGGGCATACAGGCTAATGTACTGTACTTAAGGGGAGACACTTAAAGTGAATACAGTCAAATGTGTATCTAATAATAACGTCATCACAATCACCACATTGATATGCAAATTAGGCGTTAATTTGGCCTAATTAAAATGCGCTAATTTGCATGCAGTTACCAAGGCATTGGAGGTGAAAAGGATTTTTTTTTAAAACATATCACCTCACAACTTCCCTAGATATAGTTACTTACGTCAAGTCAGTATTTTCATAATGTTAAGTTTAAATGCAGATTAGCTATAAATCTATAGATTAATTCAGACATGGTATAAAACGAACACCATTTGTGTTTCTTGGCAGTTTTACTTCCATTAGAGTGAAAGAAAATAAGGAAGCAAAATAGACCAAAATAACAAGTATACTAGGCTACATGAAAAATCGATCTTGTTGCCTCTAATGTCCTTAAACAGTAACTTCATAATTTTGATTGTTCGCTTCTCATTTAATAACTATTAATTTTACTAGTTTGTTGTCTGCTCTTGTGAATTGTGAATACAAAAGAAGACCATTGTCTCTGTGTTAGCTGATTATTTTGTAGAATTCTGCTGAGTATTGAACAATTACGTGAGTGTGAGGGTATTAAAATAAATTGGTCAGTAAATCATAACATTTTTTTTTAAATGATTAGGGGAAGTGCCCTTTTTCTCACTTGAGCACCCGCCCCCCAAAATGTCCGTGCACGTCCCTGCCCAACAGCTATGTCTTTTGTCCACAAGATGTCACCGTCAGTTCTCAATGGTAACAGTCAGTCACTCTGATGCATCTGGTGAGATGAGAAAGGGATGCTTTACTGCTGATGGCTGTTTCGAGAAAAGTAAAGACTGAGTCATAATTGTATTAAAGTCATGACTCATCCCTCGTACGTTCTAAAAAGGGAATTTGAAGGAGGACATTTACAATACTTCCACCAGGAGTAACAAAGACTGATATTTTCGAATCATACACATACAGTAGAGGCTTTATATTTCCAACAATTAACATGGAAACATCCCAACTGACAAATGTGAGCAGCAGCATGAATACAATATATACATTTAAAACATAAAGCCTTAAAATGTAATGCCCATTTTTAGCCAATTCGCTTAAAACAGTTCCATTTCTCCCAGCAATATTAATTACATGTATTACCACTTTGAAAATATTTTAGTCTGATATACTTTTGATGAATACCTCACTAAAGCATAAGAGTAAAATCAACATTATCCATTGAACAAATCACAAAATAACTTTATTTTAAAAAACAAAATACATATATCATTATAAACTTAAAGTATGTAATAGTATGATACAAAATATACTAGAGAAGACCATTATTAGCCATAATGACTGCAAACTATTTTGTGGAAAACATGAGTAATCACGTAAATAGGCTGAAAAATAAAAAAACTGCCATGAATCTCCTGGTATCTCAAATTTGGGATGGATGAAGTTTAATTTGTGGAGATATTGTCCTAGAGTAAAACAATAAATGTCTATTTGGGGAAAGCTTGTAATAACATAGTATAAAAGGTTATTTAGTGGAGAATCCTTCCTAAGTAATGAGTCAATAAACCTTTGTGATGACAAAATGCAGTGTCATGATTCATAATGAGTTTTTTTTGTATCTATCTTCGTCAGAGCTGCATATAATAAATAGCAGAGCAGAGGGCGTAGAGAGAGCACCATCCCACCCTTAGGCCTGGAACTCAACACTTTAACGATGGTAGGTGGGGAGGGGGGTGCAGAGGGCAGACATGCTGAGACTTCTCACTGCAAACATGTCTGTCTGCAACACTTTAACCCTCAGGAAATATTCTTTTAGAAGGTCTTTCTCTATTTTATATATATTAGAAGACAACATTGAAATATTCTGGTTAGTTGTTGGTGCTAAAAGATAGTAAATATAAGTGATTTATTGGAATTCCTTAAAATAATATGCTTTACCTGGGCACTGCTGGAAATAAGAGTAAAGATAATATTTCCTGGATGTTAGCAAATTAGATTGGACTAACCGGTTCCAGATGTGCAACTTGTCCTTGCACTGTTATTTTCCAGTATTTCTCCTTTTTAAACTTCCTTATTCCTTAAATAACATCGCATTTACTTCCTTCTTTTCCAGGTTCCTCCTCACTTCCAGATGTTGGTTTCTCTCTTCCCGCTGCCGCTGCTGCTGTTGCTGCTTTCATTGCGGGTGGCCCGGAGTGAAGAAGTACTCCCCGCCGTCCGGACCTTCACGTACACAGATTCGGCCACCAAAGAGTCGTTGGAGTGCGACAAGTGTCCCCCGGGAACCTACCTGCGCGCACGCTGCACAGCGACGCAGAAGAGCTTCTGCGCGCCTTGTCCGTCGGGCTCGTTCACGGAGCTGTGGAATTACATCAGTAGGTGTTTACGATGCAGCGCGTGTGGCTATTACCAGGAGGTGAAGACCGCGTGCACCGCAGACCGTGACTGCCAGTGTCAGTGCAAACAGGGATACTACTACCAGAGCCACAACGACATGTGCTCCGGCCACAAAGAGTGTCCTTCCGGTCAAGAGGTGCTGACCAAAGGTAGGCTCTAGACTTAGAGCATTTGCTCGATTTATGTTTGGCAGGTGGGGAATAAAAAACCAAGGGGTATAGCACGGTTGTTATAAATAGGCTTTACTTAATTATAGTAAAACAAAAAACGCAATTTATATTCCTGCCAATCCAGAAAAACTGAATGGTATTGATACCCGCCTATTGATGCCTCAATAATAAAAACCTTTAAGATTCAGAAAATTCTCTATATAACACAATTGAAACATGTTGTTACTGTATAATAACACACAATGCATTGTGGGACACTATAGGAGTTCAGTGTATATTATTTTATTTTTTTAAACAGGATACCTCTTGTAAAATTGGTAAATAATGCTTTTAAATCAGTTTATTTAATAAGGATTGTAATTATGTTACAGTAAGACATCCCTATGAACTTGTTAAATCACCAAAATCAGCATGTTTCCTTCAAGATTCTACAATCTAAATTGTATTCACATTGGCCTATATGTATGCCACATCGTTACCATGGCATCATATTAAACAAATGTAACCACGCACACATATTACATAACGATGTCAAAGCAGGCATGAAAACACTGATAGGGAAGAGTTTTGACATCCTTTTAGACTGAAGTGTACTGCCCCTAAGTGGCACAAAGCTGTAACTTGTACTGTGTTTAAAGTTAAAATGGAAAGTATTGTATAGCAACTAAAAATATGTGGAATAATGCTTGAAAACAGGTAAATTGTCACATATACCCTTCTAATGTTTGTCACAAAGCAATATGCTGTTGTTGTTGCTGTTTTTGGTTGGGTTTCATCTGTCGGATGTAAAGACTGAAGAGGTTTAGTATCTGTCCCTACAATAAAAGTAAGATTAATATTGGACAGATATCTTCACAGGGACATCATGCAGTATGTGGTTTGTCCTATATTGAGAACAAATATCTTCTCCAGGTACACCTGACGAGGACACTGTTTGCCGCAATTGTCCCTATGAGACCTACTCCGACACCTCCTCTGCTCTCCAGAACTGCACACAACACAAGAGCTGCGCTGCTCCAGGGCTGAAGCTGGTGCTGAAGGGCTCCGCCTGGCACGACAGCGTGTGCGCCAACTGCCAAGACCTCAAATCAAAAGGTGAACAGCTGATAAAGGTCCTATAAGGAAGAAGGGGAAAATGTCTTTGTTTTTGGAGATTATCGCATATACTAAAAAAATTAAGTATAAAGGAAAAAACAAAAATAAAATTCAGACAGTGCCATAATATATTGATCTTTATTTAAAAATGTAAATGTATATGTAACTAATACTAATTATCCTAATTTTATCAAATGGAAATGTAATCTGATTACATCTTTTTTTATGTAACTGTAAGGAAACACAGTTACCTTTTTTTTCTATCCTGATTATATAATGCTGTTAAATGTAATCCGTTAGTCCCAAGGCCCTGTCACATATCATCTTGCACTTATGCTGTCATAAAAAGGGACTGATTTGTGTTGTCTTCATAGACCCTGAGACTCCCAAGAGCTGAAAGTCAGCTGCCTAGGGAATGTAAATGTACATTTGAAGCTTTATTGCAAATAATTGCAAATGACTTCCACATGTGACCTTATTAAACCTGTACATTTGAGGCCATTAAAATGGCTCCATGACGAGCAAACAGTCTCATCTGAAGGACATTGTTGTTTTTCTTGCAGACGGGGGCGACTACCTCAAAGAGATACTCCCAGCTTTCTTCATCCACCACAATATTCCCGGCAGGCGTCTGCGTCGTTTCGCACACAGGCTTCCGACTAAGGACAGCAAAAAACAAGCAGTTTCAGGACTTACCACCTCAGAACTTCATTCACTGATCAACACTTGGGTCACTTCTGCCACGGCAAGTCAGATTCGACAGCTTCCGGCGATATTGAAAAATGCAGGAGTGAACTCCGATGATCGACTATTGAGTAAGCTGGAGAGACTCGATTCAAATCTGAAGCAGATACCGCAGTGTGTTATAGACATACAGGGACATGTCATTGTAATATAAGGTTAGAAAAACAATTGAATTGTGCTTAACAAATAATATAATATAAATAATAATGCATTTGTTATTTCATCTATTTTTACTTCCCTTTGCAATATGCAATGTAAATACAGGCTTTATAATTTTTTTATTATTTAAAGGAGAATACCATTCAACTCGAAAAACCATTTCCTTTTTTTCTTTCTTAAAATTGACCAAACAATCTAATCTTGAATCTGTCACCTAGTTTTAAATGCCCTGCTGTCCTTTACTACAACTTAAATAAATTATGAGAGTCAATAGAGAGAGAGAGAGAGAGAGAGAGAGAGAGAG
>NW_011369947.1:26265697-26310969 GCF_000735185.1 Notothenia coriiceps | reverse complement strand
CTACTACTACTACTCTACTACTCTACNCTCTCTCTATTGACTCTCATAATTTATTTAAGTTGTAGTAAAGGACAGCAGGGCATTTAAAACTAGGTGACAGATTCAAGATTAGATTGTTTGGTCAATAATTGACCAAACAATCTAATCTTGAATCTGTCACCTAGTTTTAAATGCCCTGCTGTCCTTTACTACAACTTAAATAAATTATGAGAGTCAATAGAGAGAGAGAGAGAGAGAGAGAGAGAGAGAGAGAGAGAGAGAGAGAGAGAGAGAGAGAGAGAGAGAGAGAGAGAGAGAGAGAGAGTGTGTGCGTGCGCGTTAGTTTTAAAGAGAGAGAGAGAGAATAAAGAATAAAAGGTGTTGGGCATCAGCATATCTACCTCTTCTTATGTCTGTAGTTAAAAAGTGTGTGAACTTAATTTATATTGCTATTTATCAAAACAAGGTCTGTAGCATCCTAAGAAGGACAGGGGGGAGGAGCTGTTACTGTATGTTGTGTTTGCAATTTAAGATTGATATACATGCGTATGATGTATGCTAATTAAGTTATGTGGCTACTTTGAATGACTCAAATAAAAATTATCGCAAGTAAACGTGGATATCGTTTTTTATTAATCCTCTATTTTGAATTTTGTCATAAGAAACAATACACAAGTCGGAAGTCCCTGTCATTTTTTGAAAACTTCAGGAAGCATCTTCTCATCTGATAAAGTGAAGCATTTTTCGCTGTTGGCTGCTACATAACTGTTGTTAGTATTTCATTGGTTCATAGTTCTTACATTTTGAAAATTCATTATCCTTTCCATTGTAAATAAAATAAATTGAAATTATTATTATTTTTTATAAAAACGGAACAAAACCTGTACCAACATCACAACAAGAAACATAAATATGTGCTGTATTAAAATACGCATTGCAAAAGGAATGATGCTGTGTTCTAACCCTAACCCTGATATTAACAATGAATAATCTTTGATCTAGTAACTGTAAGGCATGGAACAAATCTTAAATTAGCAGGCTAATTTGGCACTGTGTTAAATAATGTAGACACAGATGATGGAACAATTATAAGATTCAGTATTTTGTCTGTATTATTAATATCCTTTAGACCTTTTGCTGGCTCCTTATTCCACAACATGACAGGTGGATTTGTACCAGTGATGTTCTGCATCAGGTTCATTCTTTACCATCAACATAATGCCAAAAATTCACATTTGGCCTCAATTATAACGTTTAATTGAAAGGGGACCTATCATGCAAAATGCACTTTTGTACGTCTTTTATACACGAATATGTGTCCCCGGTGTGTCAGGGAACTCACCAAGTGTCAGAAAACACAACCCTCTCTCTTTTCCTCAATACCCAAATCTCTAAAAACGGGGCTGCAACGGAGCTGATTATTATTTGAATTTTTCTGACGTCAGAAAAGGGGTGCTCCGCCTATATGGGCAACTCTCCACCTATCAGGGGAATGAGAGACCGCTCGAAAGTGCTGGAGACGCTGTAGTACATATGCCGGGCCTGTAAGTAGCGCTGTAGTCTGCCACAAAAGCAGAATCAGCCCTTGCAAAAACAGGAAAAGAGCAAATAGAGCGAAATGAGGCATGGCTAAAATGCATGATCTGTTTGGTATTTTGAAAAACTTCACAGACATGTTTTATATAGGTATGGCCCTACAATATATTATTCAAATATAGCATGATAGGTCCACTTTAACAGAATCTTAATAAGTTTCGAATTACTGCTCTTACTGCTTGAAATATCAATATTGATATAGAAAACAAAGAAGTATGAATAAAGAACAAAAAAAATAGGATAAAAAATGTTTTGTTTAAAAGAATGACACAATTTACAAAATACACAGCCTGTAACAGTTCTGAAGATGTAGCAGCCATATTGCACAGTTATTCACGGAATATATAAATATATTGCACATATTGCACATGGTTGGTATTTAACAACAAGGGGTGTTATAGTCTGTGTTGGTGTGTGTGTGTGGGGGGGGNGATAATTGCTTCCGTTAGACTCTAAAGTAACAATTGAGGTCGAGAGCTCGTGTCCAAACCCTTTCGGGGTACTCGAAGAGCGACATCTCACTTTACCTTGGCGTGTGCCGATAAACAACAAAACAAATATAGTCCAGTCCCCAGGACAAGAAGAAGAGAGCCACCATAGTGTTCCGTCAGACAGAAGCCAACCAACGGGAGGAACACTTACTGCTTATGTGTAATGGGCGGCGGACGACCATTCTTCTCAATAACCGGTGCGTACGCGTCAAGCATGCACGATGACACACGGCAGCCGACTTCAGAACGCCACTACAAGGTCACGCTGACAAACTTAGTTCTGCGTCCTCCCTCCGCACTCACCTTGTGGTGTCAGCACAAGGCAGCCCTGCTACAAGAAACTCACAGTCAAAACCCAAACATCCGGTGAATTTTCTCGGACACTCTCTCCAAAAGGGGGTTAGTAGGTTTGTGGGTCAGTACAACTCATTTAGTCAACAGGGGAACGTTTTGGCAATGACTGTGACTAAAACCTATAAAAATGAAACTATTGGTAATTAGACGGAAGTACAACTGGTAGATAAGGACCTAGAAGAGCCCTAAGGAAGTTTAGGTCGGTTAACTACACACTGCAGTAACGCCCGGTTCGCGAGGGTCGGACGTGGCAAGTCGGCTAGGGGTCGTAGACGTACATTTGCGTACTACCGCGTGTGTTCGTCGTTCGAGTGTGTCGCTACTGGTCAAATTAAACACTTGCAACAGACTTCTCATTATTACTCCGACTTTCTAGCAAATACAAAAATAGACAAATCTTCAATCCTTAATCACGCAGTTATACACCCACCTAGTATGGGCAGGTTTACATCGGTCACCACCTGACCCTGAGTTTTTAAGTCGGCCCTGAGGAGAGCTGGCGGTGAAACATGGTCGATCATTTAACAGGTTTACCCACTCACCCCCTACACGATCACCTGAATAGCGCTGCCGGGTGGAAAGCCATGGGCCGGTAGCCCTTTAAACAGGGTCAGGCGGTGACGTTGGTCGGGTCGGGGTGCATTTGACAGGTTGCCCCCCTTCGGAGCGACGCCCCTCTTGCCACCTGGATCACAGGGCTAGCCTCACCCTTATTATTATTATCTAGTATTAGGCACGTAAAATAGGTAATTGAAAAAAGGGTTGTAACACCATTTATTTTGGTGTGGCAAATTAGGGTTACAGACCACATGATTGTTTATGTTTTTGTAGCCAAACAAAAAAAAACTAGTTCCTTGACGAGTTTGTTTGTAAAAATTAGTAGTAGGGAGTGCTAGTAAATTACGCGTTAGTATACAAGCGGCTTAAGCTGTACTTTTGTGTATTTACATCACATTAGGTGAACTCAAATGTTGATGTTTTTTATTAGCTAAACAAAAATATAGGTGTTAAGACTGGCCTGCCCTCCTTAAGTCGTCGAGAGTGATGGGGGCCAAAAAATTCAGGACTAAATTAGTAGTAGAGTGTGCTAGTAAATACAAAATACAAGCCGTTTAACTGTACTTTCGTGACTGTTTATACTTCTATATTGGGTCCCTCACTTCCATTTCGCTTCTAATGCACTGATTCGCTCAGCTGAACAGCCAATCAGAGTGATGTATTTGGCCGACGGCCTATAGCCAACAGCCTGTTGCGGAAGGTGTCGGTACTACCGAAAAGACACGACGGGGTGGGACACACCAATCTGAGTAGGGCGACAGGACGCTCATCGATGGCCAGACATCTATCGACATCTATCGACATCTATCACTGGCCGAAATCGGCTTGGTGTGTAAAGACCTTTAGACATTGCCAGGATTATGTTTGCTGATTCTAAAGTGTTCATTTAGATTTGGACGTGTACAACCTTTCAAGACAGTTCTCTTAAAAGACAAGATCCTTTGAAAGAAAGTATTGGGAAAACTTGTTTGAGCCCTTTAACATATGTTTGGATAAATTAGGCCGCAACACCTCAATAAAGCTCTGCAGTAACTGATTAGACATGCTCTCACCTTTCTCTCTTATGTAACCGCACACCTACACTGAGGCAAACATCGCTGCACTGTGAACTTTAAACATTCTCATGTTCGATCGGAAATATTCATCACATAATACCGTAGGGCACATCGGAAGGCGAGCGGGAAGGGAAAGGTGGATGTACGGGAGGGAGGAAGTATGGAAGCTCTGAGGGGATGTAGCAGAACAAAATGTGACAAATGTATGGCCTAGCAATACTTTGATCACTAAGTTCCCTCAGGGCTTCTGGAACTAGGCTATAGAGAAAGATGTTACAAAGCTGGAAGTGATAGTATATCGAAGCTACAAAAGAACGACAAAAGAGGATCAGAGAAACAAAAAGACGGCACGGCGGAATACGCCAGAGAGAACCGAGCCAGCAAGATGCGGTGGGTTGGCAGAGGAAGAGAGAGGAAGTGAGAGGGAGGGGAGAGAACGTGAGGATGACAGAGAGGAAAAAGAGGGAGCAATAGGAGCAGCTGGCACACAGGTGATGGCTCCTCCATCACTGTGTCTCCCCCCTCTGGTGGGAGGTCAGAGGAGCTGCTCCCCCCGCCCTGCCCCTCTCTCCTCTTGGCTCTTCATTGCTGTTATGTAATAAAGCTGGAAGAGGATTGGAGGCAGCAGAAATGAGCATGCTGAGGGAGATGTATTATCTATTTATTAGGCCATAAGGTGCTGTTAATGTAGCCCCTTGACTATGAATCACTTATTCTTTACAGTTCGCCAACCATTTCCCGAAGTACCGTCCTAGCAGCCATAGGTTTCCATTCATTCCATTATGGAATGCAGCTTTCTAACCCTAACCATTTTTTTTTAACAAAGAAGTCTCAATCTCTTACCTTCACCCATAACTTTAATGGGGGACTTATGCATCTAGAGTCTTTCTGTAATTAAACCCACTAAGTCTAAAGTTTGTTGTAATTCTAGCATATTTAAAATGGCATACATTGTTAATTGTAATGCTATGTAGAGTAATTGTAGGGTTCACATTATGGCTGTAATTTAATTAGTTTCTGACTTTAGGAACTCATTTGCATGAGTGGAAATGTTGTGTAATAATTATAAATTGCCTAACAAAACCCATAAAGTGTATTATGCTGTGGAAAATGTTAAACATGTCTTGAATGTCATGATTATTTCATATTTACAAAAAAAATGAAAAGGTCTGAGGACCCAGGGAACATCTGGATTTTCTTTGAATAATAATGAAATTCAGTTATAATATCGTTTTGTGTAGCAAACGTTACTTTGCGGCCTTTGACCTGTCAGGTTTTATTCAGACCTTTCCCCCTGTTGGGAATGACATTTCCAAGGTCCTGCAAACTTGTTTTCTCCACACAAATGAAATATTCAAGACCTAAAAAACCCCACAAACAATTGTTAACTTTTGTAAAAATACCATTGGTAATTCTTTTTTGGGAGTTTTGATTGAAAGTGCTTGTGACTGAGATATAAATGTCCACAACTGGTTCAAACCACAGAAACAGTAACAGAGGTGAGACAAAGACATAATTGGTGTTTGGAGGGTTTGTTCACTAACCATATAGATTAAGTGAGATACAGTGAATTTAACATAGATCATAGGAGCTGAATGAAGAGTAAAAAATACACAAAAGGAAGCACAGTGAAAATAATTGAAGTGATGGAGCTGTTGGTGTGATTGTCAGTGGATGGTTTAAATTCTGTTTCATGGAGAAGTAGAGAGAAAAACCCAGAATGAGACAGGAAGACAGACGAGTTGACTGAGAAAAAGAGAAAAGAGTCGACAGAAAGAGATGAAAGCTATTGACTCTACATTTGAAAGCCACAAGAAAAAGCTCGACTTTTATCCACTTTAATTACAATCTTCCACTGTTGGAGAGAAATCTGACTTTTCTCTATTCTGGAACAAGCTTGCTCTTTCTGTCTGACTTTCCCCAGTGCTCGATAACAATCCTTCAAAGAGGGCAGAGGGAGAGAAAAACTTGAAAGCAGCAGAAATGTGAACATCGAAAAGCAGATGCCAGATGAGGAGGAAAGGTGAAAGACTACCAGGTTTGGTTAGGATGAAAAGGAGAGCATGAAGAATACCAAACGCGGAGACGTGAGGAAGCAGAGACAAGAGGAGAGAGTGATGAAGAGACCCGCAGAAAAGGCTGCAGGGTAAAATAGGACAAAGATGAATGGACGCCGTTGGAAATGTATTGGTTTCACGGGACGGGGAGAATGGCAGCAGGCGTTTGAATTGAAAGGGAAGACAAATTAAGAGACGGGTAACAAAAACACAGAGTTAGATAATAAAAAGGGTTGTTAATTCATGATAAGGCAGGGTGAAAGCAACAGGGAAAGAGAGAAGAAGAGACAGAAGACAGATGGACTGAAAGGCAGACTGATAAAAGGCTCAGAGGAATGGAGAGGAACGCCTCGGGAAGAGGGAGAAGTTAAATAACAGGAGGAGAGAGGTAGTTGTCTTGTCATCGGCGTCATCGACCGCGAGGGAAATCAGCCGCGAAGTTGCTCTACAAGTCGTTTAATCTACTGGTGTGTCTTTAAAGCTCATTTTTTACTACACCAATGACAGTGTGTGAATGGAGAGAGGCTGTTTCTGTTGTTGCCAATGCAAATCAGCTTGTATTTATCAGTTCAAGTGTCACTTAACTGATTCCAGGGCCTTGTTTCAAGATGTAGATGTAATTCAATTTTTTGGAAGTGATTGTTTTTAGCTTGAAACATGGACATTTGCTTTCTGTCACGTGAGAGCAATGAAGGGTGGATCCAAATGTAGGAGGTACCCAAAGGAAAATTGTAATGTTTGGTTTATGGCATAGCAAGGCTTATCAAATATAATTCTACAAACAGGGATCCAACAAACGGGACGGAAACAAGAACTTAAATGCATGCAAGTCTAATCACAAGGACAAGACACAGCTGGGGAGGGAAGGAAAATACCAGGTGAACACAATCAGGTAGTCAAACAGGAGGGAGAGACAGGAAGTAAAGCAGACATAACAGGGGGTGAAAACTTAAAAAAATAAAAAGAAGGAAAACAGGTGGATCATGACATTGCAAAATAAAACGAGGAAAACATTGGGGGCGTTTTTTCATTCATTTATTTAGTATTTTTCAGAAATTGTATAACACGGAAGAGTTAATTTGTAACGAGGTTGATTTCTCTGAGCTTTCACAATGCAAGCAAACGAAAATATAATCTAGATACAAGTTAGGAAAAGTGTCTTTGGTGTTATGTATTCAAACTAGTTTTGTGTTACAGGTATCTGAGCGAGAATACAGAAACACAAGTTATCCTCTTAAGGAGTGTTGGGCAAACTTGACCTTAATTAATAACCTTTCAAACTTTATGTTACTACTATATTTTAGGTTGAGCATGACACAAGTCAGCCAAGTGACCAATTAAGTGTTTTTTGTAAGCTCAAAAAACAAATGTAACAACAGAAATGCTAAATAGCTACTATTAGCCATCTTTATTTAGTCACTAACAGATTTATGCTTGAATTCTGGTCAGAAAAAACTAAACCTGCATCATTGTGATGAAGCATTTTTTCTTCAATGCATTCTTAAAATGACAGCGTGTTTGTCAAGATGATGGATCTCTTATACAGATGAAAAATGTAATCTCAGGGCAGGGGTAATTTTTAGATTCTTGGGGGCATCAGCTACTATTAAAATAAATCAATTTCACATCAACATTTCTGCCAACATAATAGATGGAAGCAAAGTCATCAAGTGGAGATAGAAAGTCAATGCTGGCCATGGCGACAAACACAAACTAAACATAACTTACCACTCTATCAACTTAACCCTAGCCTTGAGTTTGGAAGTGTATAATTAAATACGACGAAACAACGTTGTCCTCTTTTCATGAAAGATTCTAAAGTTTTTTCACATGCTAGATAACAAGCTTATTATTTTTAGGCGATGTGTGGAACGAGCAGACATTTGTTAATTCCAAAGGTTATCGCTTATCCCATCTGTCCTGCATCATACATGAAACGCAGTGCAAACAGTGACGTGTGCCATTGCGTAAATGCAGATGTGGATAATGAAAACTGCAACTGCTTCTCTCCCCTTCTCCCTCTCTATCTTCAGGGCCCTGCTTCTTATTTGCTCCATCGATCCCTGCATCTCAAACAGCCGCTTTCGCAAATGAACAAGGTGTCACCAAAGACCACGGGCGGGATGACAAATAGAGCACGGCAGGCTCCCGTCGCCTCCCCCTCCCGTTTTCCCTTCACTCTTGTTCCCTCGCTCTGCTCGGTATTGATGACCCCACATAACCTGAATGATTTCAACCAAGCTAACGGCGGCTTAATTAGCTAGTTAGCTTCAGATCTTCTGCTGCCCCGGTCATTATAAGCTATGTACTAAGAATGGAAAGCTTGGCAGGCGTAGCAACAGTAACAGGGCCTAGCAAACTGTCTATTACTTCCTACTTCTCCACCACTGTCATTTGTTTCTCTCTATCTCTCTTTATTTCCCCTTCCAGGAAACAGCTTGGTTTTTTTCCTCAATCGAAAGGAGCTTCTCTTATCGAATGGATCACATAACTTTCTGCCTGGGATAACAGAGGCATCAGATCTCTCCTCTGTTTTCCCCTTTATCGTCCTTTCTGTTTGACTCGCCTTTTTTTCTCACAGAGGAGGTCACCGGATTAATCATAAGTATTTTGAGCGAGAGACAAATGAAGGGGGAGGGGAGGAGGGTGTTGCCAAATCAATCCCGCAAGTCAATTTGAGGCTTGGATCATCTACACAGTAAACAAACAAGGAGAAAGTGGAGGTGGGGTGAGATGGAGGAGGGGTTGGGGGGGGCACAGCTGTGCAGAGGGCATCTGCAGGCCTGCACACTGTCGGTTGCATTTTGTAGCCCAGTTGGTCTCTACTGGAAAGAGAAGAGGATTACAGTCGTTTGTGAGAAGTCACGCAGAGTTTAACTTGTGTCAAAAGCTGACTAGATAAAAGCATTGTGGCAGGATGGAAACTTATTGTTGTGTGATATTTGAAATATAGTCTGCTCTGCGATTGGGTTTTGCCTTTCTGATTGGGTCTCATTTTGTTATGTTTAGTCTCTTTCAACTTGTGTGGCCTTACAGTGGCTGACCCCAGTAGGAGCAAAGCAAATGTTCTAAGTGCCTAGAGTTGGTACTACACTTCCATCAGTATCATTAGGGCCTAAAAGTTGTGAAAAGCGCAAAAGCCGAATCCAGACTTATTTTCCCTCTCCATTCATCTCAAAGCTTAAGAAACACTACATTGTCTATGGACCCAAGTCCCAGGATGATCTGGGTACTTTTTCTATCTACAGTATGAGTATAGTAGAATTTGACAAACAGTAGTGTGCAACTGAGACCATTGTCAGGCAATTGGCACATGGATGTGACCTGTGGTATTAAAAATGTTGGATGTCTTTCAAGTATTTTTAAGAAAACTTTTAGCATTAAAAAAGAGTAAAGACAAGTATTGAAACCTAATTGACATATACAAAGTACCTTAAAAGCTACAAAAAACAAAAACACTTAGGATAATGAATATATGACAAACTACAGTTATATGTTTAGGTGGAGGGCTGTGCAGACATGTGTGCAAGAATGTGCAAAATATAGTAAGAGGTTATATTTAAGAACATTTTGGAAATACACAAACTTGCTACTGTTCTGCTCTAATCTCTGGGTAACTGTGCGGTCTGTCAATAAGCTTGGCATAAAGTATCAAAGCGGGCAACACATTTTATTCACTAAAATAAGAATGATTGTCCATATAGTAGCAACAGGTTGTGGTTTTATGTGAACTGCAACAACCTCCCGACATAAGATGGCAGATATATTTACAACTTATTAGAGTGCACAGACATACAGTAAGAGTGGTATTGATTCCATAACCAATTGTAGGCAAATCAGCATATTTGCAAACTTTGTGCTAGAGTTAAAAAATAAAACGTGTTTATTCCCACTTTGTATAATGTAATAATAGCCGTTGCATCTTCTGAAGCTGGTCTGTTTTGGTTGGATGTCTCTTCCCGGATCCAAATGCATCATGGTAATGTGTGTTCATCATGACAACGTGACCACAGAGCAGCTGGCAGCCAGAGGCCGTTTTGTCAGTATCACTCAGCTCAGCGTGTCACATCCTATAAGGCACTGTTTTATGGCACACACTCCAGCGGTCTGAGAGGGATAAACACACACGTGCACACACACTGGCGAGCAGAGTAATGCATTCAAAAAGCCCCTAACATATTGCATGTACACATTCACAAACATCAGTGTGTGCTGCTCCAGTGACTGAATTGAAGTTAGTTTATATGGAGAGCTATGCACATATAAAAATCCAAGGTTCCATCAAACGGGGATTCGGTAAACAGCATTACAAAGTGCTGTTTACTGTGCCGGGACAGGAAATGAATTGAAAGCAGGCTCAGGAGTTGTCACTTTCTAATGTACTGTGTTCCTAAAGCTCTCTTTATCTATCTCTCCAGCAGGGGAATTCTCACTCCCGGCTTTGTCTGACCTGCGGTGTATTAGCAAGCAGACTTTATTCCTCCTAAATCTCCCACTCCTAATTCTACCCTGCTTCTCACTCTCTCTCTCTCCCCCCCCCGCCCCGTTCCCGCCGTGTTGACAGATATCCCGCCTTTGACAGATATACTGTACAACAGGGAGGATGAAAAAGGAGACAGCTGGGAAACAATTGTCTTTTTATGCATCGAGGAATCACTGTGAGCGTTTAAGAGGGAGAATGATTGCTCTAACACCACTCATCCTTTCTCTGTTTTTCTTTTTCTTGCAGTGCAGTTCAACTTGATTCCTGTGGGGCTCAGGATAGTGGCCATCCAGAGCACCAAGGCAGGGCTGTACGTCGCCATGAACAGCGAGGGCTACCTCTACACTTCGGTACGGTCAGCACATAGTACAGTATCGCAGTAAGCCTTTAAAGATCGTGATTTTAATACACCAGTCTTGATTGCAAAACTGCCACCCTTCCACATATGCATTAACAGCAACATGTGCATTATAAATGTCAGTTGAAATGGTCATTTCAAAAATACATCTTGAGTCACATGAATAATGTGTGGCAACATAACTTGAAATTAAAAAAAGGGCACCATAATTCACACAAATATGATATACTTGCTACATTATTCTCCATCTTGTAAAATGTGTTACCAGCAAGTTATGACTTTATTTATGTGTGCAAATATATGTCATTTACTTTTACCAGGCTTCATTTTGCATGTACTGTAGCCAATGTCAAGCAATACTACGTAAAATAGATCACTATTTTAAACATAGTATATTATCCCTAGCCTTTTTTTCCACAACAAATGTTTAATGTGTTATTATAAGTTACGATACAGATGGAAAGGTGATGAAACACTAATTATTTTTGGATAAAAACTAAAGAAAAATAAAGATTATCAGCATAGAATTTCATCTGAACTTACTTCTTGTTAACTTCAGTTCCAGTTATAGTTCTTAATTCCTGTCATGGGCTAAGTTAAACAGCAAATAAAGCATATTTTTCTAAGCATGCTCAGTATTTTGTAATGTATTTTAAAGCTGCATGTCGACTGAGACTTGAGTCTTTTTATCCCAACCTGGTTCCTTTTTACTCACACAGTGGTAGGCTGAAACTGTGGGTAATGTCTGCCTCTGTCCATGAAACAGTTTCAGCTTTTGTACGCTACAACTTGTGGAACAGCTCATACGGTGCTTCCAGAGAGTTGTTTCTCCTTGATGTGCAGAGAGAAGCGGAGTCTTGAGAGTGAGATGGAGGAACAGACAAAGAAACAGAACGAGGATCAGAGTGCACTCTATCAGCATGCAGAGAAAAGCGTTTTTCTTTTTGTTTTTTCTTTTTCCTCTTGGCACACAGGCAAAGTGTGTGAGATCTTGTTTGAAGTGCATCGGTGCGCTCACTTCAAAGTCCATCAAAAGCTGCCTGCATGCATACTGCCAGAAAACGAGCAGATACAGGAACAATGGAAACTCAGCCTTGAGAGAACACGCATACAGTGAGAGACACAAGTCTGCTGCTGCATGTACAGTATTGGAACATCATTCAGTTGAAACATGTACGTTACCTAATGTCTGTCCTTAATTTTAGTAGCTTCTGCCTTTGCCAACAAGGAATTGCAGTGAGACTTAACACAAGTCATTGAAGTTCAAATCCCTTCCCGGTCAACAAATCACATAACATGACTTTAAGTAGTTGGCAAGAGTTCTTAAGTTTTATGTAACATGTGTTACTTACAGTAATGAATGTAGAATTTTTTAGCCTCATCTTGTAACAATAGGGAGAATTGAGCGTTTTTCAATTAGACTAGGCCTACCTGCTAATGCTAATGCTAACTTTGTGCTCGCTTTTCGTAATGAATCGGGAAAGGCAACGTACAATGTTCTGGTACAAATAGTTTCCAAATAAACCCACATTGTATCATTCTAGTACTTCAAGAGCTTGTTGCTTTGTTTAAATTAAAGTAAACACAGACATTATCTCCGTTTATTAGCATGCTGTAGGCAACGGGAAAAAATGTGCGTCTTGGAAGGCTTTCCGTTTTTGGTCGTGTACTATTGACCAATCACGTAAGAGCCGGCTTTGGTTGAATGCAGGCGAAAATAATCCCTGTGGAAAGCAAAAGTGGCAGAACCTATTGGCTGAAATGCTGTTTTGACACTAATCGGCTAACATCTTACCACCATTTAGCTAACCCAGGGGTCTGCAACCTTTTTGACCAAAATAGCCATTTTGCTCCTTTTTCCAAAACATTTTTTTGTCTGGAGCCGCGAAACATATTTCATAGCTTGATAGCTAATAAAGTTGTATTTATTGTTATATCAGACAAAAACTACAGTTTTTTTGCATTTATTAGGCTATTTATTACATTATATACAACTGTTAACCTCTAATAAGAAACAAAGAACTCCTATAAGGAGGATTACAAATAATACACAGGCCTACTTTAAAATAAATTAAACACAGTACCTACTTGGGGAGTCCTCTGCACATTTGAAGGAAAAAAAATATTATTAAAATGGGCCCACTTTGAAATAAATAAAAGATATAGCTGCACCCTAAAAAGAGTTAAAGGTAGGGTAGGTAAGAATGGAGAAACCAGCTCGAGTGCGCTAGAATTTGAAAATACACAACCGGAAAAAATATGCCTCTTCCTCCAGACTTCCTCACAGAGCCCCTTCTCCAACACACACGAACGCGCACATGACCAATGAGGCCACGAGATAAAGGCTGACAGGCAGGTAGGCCATCCAGTTATTTTAGCCGGGCCGGCTCAGATGATTGGTCGTGCTTTTTACAGCGCTACGGCTTCCAGAGATTAATTTTTGTATGTATTTATTGTCAAAGCATTTAATATATTCATTGCTATCGGGACGTTAAGAGCATTCCATGGAATATAACAAAAAGTGTTTTCTGAAATAAATTACATACCCCATTGAATTATGACTGAAGATTGTCAGCTGAAGATCGTCAGCTGCAATGTCATCCCACCTCAATCCCATTTATATACCAACCCCGTAAGACTGAAACGTTCAATTTTAATGAGTCCTGAGCAAAGACAATTCTTCTGTTACCTTTACGGCATTAAAATTTATTTACATAGAGTCCATTAAGTCAGATTTCGATTGCCAAAATTAATCCAGGGTTGATTTTATACCGAAGGTGTAGACGATGCCAGGGAACGCTCGCGGAAAAGAACCCCCGCTTATTGGACTGGGGGCCGAGCTACTCGCTTGATACCTATTTAGTTTCGCCTGCCGTGCCGAGAATTAAGACGCACCTGTCTCAATTATACAAAGTGTCGTTTGCTACGACAAACCGGCCATACAACTATACATCTCTATTCAACAGTTTCCGACCGACGTCGGAACATTACATGCATAGCTCCNTTTTAACTGGTGGAGCAGTTTTGACTTTAAAGCGGGAGACAAACACTTGTACCATGTAGCACTGCAGCAGAGTCCTGCATCGGGTCGGGTACCCGCGGGTACCCACCCGCGGGTACCCGACCCGATGCAGGACTCTGCTGCAGTGCTACATGGTACAAGTGTTTGTCTCCCGCTTTAAAGTCAAAACTGCTCCACCAGTTAAAAATCTGCTCAAAGATTGTAGGTAAACCTTTTGAGAGAATCTATTAATCAGACTACCATAACCACATATTGATGCTGTCCAACTACATCGTCTCTGACCCCAACCATGTCCTGAACAGCGAATATGAATTGTTATGATCAAAACGGAGACACAGGGACATAATAAGGTCAGACTGAAGCGTTCTTTTGTGCAGCATTCAATCCTCAAATTAAACACAGAGCTAAATCCCTGTTCAAATGTACGCTAGAGGGTCTTGTTTCTCTTCAGTGATCGTGATGTTTTGTAAAATGTTTGTCCCTTGTATCTTGTCTTAAATCATTGTCCTTGTTGCAAATGGAGCTGCTGGGATGCAAGAAAAATGTCAGACTCGATCTGACAGTAAATTATAATCGTATTGTAAATCTTATGACTTACTCTATCGTCTTTATCTATTGCAGGGATTGTTCAATTAAAACCCAGAACCTCCTTTTCAGCCATAATTACATCAGTTATTTGAAACAAGGGTGCATACGATATAAACTTCCTGAAAATGTATCTGGTCTGTAGAAACCTCTTACATGAGGTTTATGTGTTACCCTACTGGAAGGATCATATATTCTTCTGCAGATTAAAGCTTTTTAAAATTATTTTGCAAAACATATATTCTAGTTTCAATTAAGCATTCTTTCTGTATGTAGCTCATATATAAAGATAACTGGATAAAGGGTTGGAGGCTGGACCCCGTTCATTCTTATGAAATGTGCTCAGTGGCGCATGAAGCCAAATTGGCCTGACTCTTGAGAGCTAGGTTACCTGTAGCTGGGCCCATAGAGAGCCCCGCCTCCAAAACAGCGAGTCAGCAGGTCTTGGCTCAGACAAATGAGTGGAGAGAGAAAATAATGCTGGATACGGCTTTTAGCACATTTCACATCCTAAGACCCTAATGATTTAAATAAAGGCTATAACCAGGGGTGCACATAACTTTTTGAGTGAGTTACTCAGATGAGTACCAGGAAACAGCGTGTGGTCCTCATCCCACACGAAGCGTGGTCCTCCTCAGTGTCTCCTTCACTGTCCTCTATTTATACTTCTTACATGCTAGATGCTGAAGATGTACCTCACTGTCTCTTTTTAAGCCTCCGATTTGCTTTCTCCAAAACTTGTTGCCAAAACTGTGAAGTCCTAGCATTTCCTGAGGCCAAGTTGTAGGATCAAATACTAAGAAATTGTCCCATGACTTGAAGTCATATCTGATTTCAGAGGTGGGAAGTAACAAAGTACACTTCTTCAAGTACTCTACTTAAGTACAATTTTGAGATGTACTTTACTTGACTTTGATCTCATTTGTAAAATTAGCTGCACCTTTACCAGCTTTGAGAACACTTTTATGATCAATCATTACAAAACATATCATATATATATTATTCTGATATGGACCAATCTGCACAATGACTACTTTTACTTTTGGTACTTTAACTATATTTTGATGATAATACTTTTCTAATTTTACTTGAGTAACATTTTGAATGCAGGACTTTTANTTGGGAGAGAGAAAACGGAGGTATGGGTTTAGAGATTTTTCCCGCACATTGCCTAGACTATGTCTGACTAGGCTAAACTATAATAAAAGGAAACAGTGTTTTCCCACGAGGCGAGATCACCCAGTTAACGGAGGTGGATAGTCCCCTTACTCTCCAAACCCGTGCCGGGCCGGTAACGGTGAAGCTTTCGCGACCTTCTGCGACATAAGTATACGTTCCGGACATCACCGGCGACTCAGACGGTGTTTTAGTCGCTTCTTCTGACAGTGAACGCACCAACGGTACCAACGGGAAGACAAATAAGCGGCGACACCGTCCCGGGTCCGGGGGGGGGGGTCTGTGTACTTCTGTGAATGTGAAATGATACTGAGTGCGCACGTCGCCAACACCGTAACTGGTGGTTTTGTCTTGCTATACCTATGTACTACACACGTTTTACATAAATCAAAGGATAGGTAAACTTGGCTAAATTCACCCCCCCCCCCCCTGGAGTAGAGGAGATCCCCCCAGGCACCCTTACGTGGGTGCCCTTCTGAAAAAAAAAAAATAGTACCTTCAATTTTCGTATTAGAACCACGTAATCTCTTGTAATCCCTAGATAAATATGTAGATAGTTGGGGTATACGTTATCTGTGACATTCGTCTAAAAGAAGAAAAGAAATGTAAACCTAGTAAGAATTGTTTAGTGAGGGAAAGTTTGACAGTAAGAACAAATAATTATTGTTAAAAAAACGATGACAGTATATCATTGAAAATATGGACAAAAAATGTGCAATATAGAGGAATAAAAAATCTTGATGAGTTACTAGTATACACAAATGGAGTGACTCGACTCCCAGGTAGTCTGGCGAGGTCAGAGAGTCCTCTCTCGGCAAGATGTTGTCGAGAGGGGAGGGCGCCGGGCGAATGTGTCATTTAAGGTTTACATTATGCTTTCGTGTGTCTGCGAGACATGCAAAAGAACCTCAAACTAAATAAAATTTAATTGTGTTTCACTGTTTTAATTTGGATATTAAGTTGATTTGGTAATAAAGTTTTTTCTTTTGTTAAAGTGTATTTGGAGACCAAAAATACCGACCGCCGCGCCAACTAAAATCCCCCAACCACACACGTATCAAATACCGCGACCATGCGTTATTATCGCCGGC
The DNA here is from genome assembly GCF_000735185.1 of Notothenia coriiceps. Taxonomy (NCBI): domain Eukaryota; kingdom Metazoa; phylum Chordata; class Actinopteri; order Perciformes; family Nototheniidae; genus Notothenia; species Notothenia coriiceps. The sequence goes on along the minus strand of NW_011369947.1, from coordinate 26,294,164 downwards.
AGTATATTCTATATTGCTACAGGCAGAACAACTAGGTATTAGGCCGCTTTAACACATTTCAACAACATTTAATTAAAGATTGAAAAAAAAAAAAAAAAGCGCGGGGATACCCAACTTACGCGGGAATCGTAAGCGGATATGACGGGAATGACGCTCCCGGCCGGACCGACACCGAGAAAAGAGGGAGGGGCTCCGTTCGCAACGCGGACGGACGAGAATTTTGTTTACTTATTAGCTAGATATGATTAGCGCAGCCCAGACTAGTCGGACAGCCACAGAGAAAAGGGGTATTACTGGTTCAGTGACGCTGTAATAGGGGCGAATAATGTAACCGGTGTAAGAGTTGTTTCATTGCTATACTTGAGGGTTACTATATCTAACTTTAACGAAAAAATACCTAAAACTTGTACTAAAGTACTAAATTTTTTTATGTAACTTACAGAACTAAGAATTTAAATGTACGTAGGGCGAAAAAATAGTGTCTAAACTTTTGTTAACACGAACGAAATTTTCATTCTGTTGTAATTAATACAGGTTTGGAACCTTTCATAGATCTATAGGGACGGGATTACGGTTTTCATTGAACCGTTACACTTGGTGAGTTCCCTGGAACACCGGGGAAACATATTCATGTATAAAAGACGTACAAAAGTGCATTTTGCATGATAGGTCCCCTTTAAGGGATAATGTCCAATGCGGTTATTGAGAGTTAAGCTTAAATCCCCTCTGTCAGAGAGCCTCCCCTTGAGAAACTTGTCTCGAGTAAAATCAGGACACTTGAGAAATGACTGCTATGGTAGTGAGGGGATAAAGGGAATTGCTACTGTACATATACAGACTTAAACTAGCAGAGTCCACCATGTCTTCGTGACAGCTTCTCAACACCGTAAATCTCCAATGTAAGTTCCGAAGAGGCTATTGAGTCTCTGGTTTGCATCAAGGCATTGGTTGAGTGCCATTTGCAGTCTTTTAAAGCTGCAGCTTTTCACCTGGTGCACAATAGTTTCCACTGATGGCACTAACGTAAAAAGCTAAATGAGGAGTCATCTCTTTTAGCTTTAGGCATCCGTCTCCCAAGCCTCCTGCCGCATCACCTATTCTTTTTTCACTCTCATTACATCTTTAGGTCCCATATACAGGTCCTTTCCTCGATTTCAGAAAATACAAAATCATTCACAGCAGAATATGGGAATTAGCGTCTGTCAGGGATAAGTATTCACCCCTAATTGCTGTGATTGCTGCATGCTAGATTTACTGCCACAACGGTGGTTTTGGTTTCCCAATACAGTAGCTTTCACAGCCACCAACCAAATTCCTTTGGATTAAAGTGTTTTGATCGTGTTGAAGTAGCAATTTGCTGAAATATCTTACTCCTCTGAAAGAGTTACATAATGAACAAGTTGTAGTTATCTTTCCTTCCCTCTTTTACATGTGCAAACACACATGGAAATGAACATCCAGCAGCCATGTATTGGTGCATGCAGTGAACTCTGCATTCTTAGCATCTTCTAATTGCTCTGCCTATCTAATACCCCTCCAGTGCTGTGTTTGCTCTGCAATGATTCCTATCCCCTACTGTGCCCCCTATGTAGCCATTCTCCACTAAATAATGAATTAGTTTGAAGCTAGTCTCCCTACCCTGGCTTACCGCAAGCTACAGCCATTATGATGTGGTTATCTTTAATGTGTTCTTCTCAGCAATTTGTGACCCTTTGAGGTAATTGTGAAGCCATTATGTGGAATCATTGTCATTATGCCGGCTGCCATGGCGTGATTGTTGTACATCGTGCATTTTGGCAGTATCGACCAGGGTCGGACCTTGGGTTGGAGATGTTTTGATATTTAGCGGAATGTAGTTTTGTTTTCATGATCAATCTTATACTGCTAGATCCCACAAAGATTGGATAATTACCTGACTGTAGAAAAAGCATCTGAAATTACTTACACCTAAATTGTGCAAGGGTTTTTATCACACATCTTACTTTTCCTATAGAAATATGTCGTTGTAAACCTTTTCTGCTATACTGCTATATTTATTTTTGGTTTGACCTCCATTTAAACATAATGCAATACACATTCCCATGTGTCTTACTGGAACACACCGCAAAGACTTCAGCCGACGGCCAAGAAGCACGTACGAACTGCGTATGCGTGAGTGGCAATAACTCTCCTTACCAGCAGGCGGCGGTAGTGTGTATTCGTCATTCAAAAGAGGCAACAACCGAAGACAGACTGCGTGATATACCGAGAGAAGAAGAACAGACTGCGTGATATAAACAACAAATAGCGTGTGCGTTCCATTTTCACTCTACAGCGAGAAGCTCATGGGGCTTTCCCGAACCTGTGTCGAGAGCTGGAGTTAACCTGTTAAGCCCGAGAGACCCCGGTAACGGGGCCCTCNGGAGTAAAAGCACACCATTTATCTCTGAACTGTAGTGGAGTAGAAGTACAAAGTAGCATCAAAGTCAAGTAAAGTACACATATCTCAAGATTGTACTTAAGTACTTAAGTACAATCTTGAGATATGTGTACTTTACTTGACTTTGATGCTACTTTGTACTTCTACTCCACTACAGTTCAGAGATAAATGGTGTGCTTTTACTCCATTACATGTATTGAATACCTTTAGTTACTTTACAGATCTGGATTAATGATGTAAAATCAGACTTTAATTACACCTGGAGTAAATTCACAAGCTACCCTGCAGTATACAAAGTCATTCAAACTAGCTGCACCTTTACCAGCTTTGAGAACACTTTAATGATCAATCATTATAACACATAACATATATATTATTCTGAAATGGAACAATCTGCACAATGACTACTTTTACTGTTGGTATTTTAACTATATTTTGATTATACTTTTCTAATTTTACTTGAGCAACATTTTGAATGCAAGATTTTTACTGTAACAGGGGAGTCTCCCACTGCAGNTTAACAAGGATAATCTGGTGTTTTGAGTTGATGAGTAGTGCAGATATCACTGTCAAATCAATCGACAGTAAGGTGAATACTTACTTCCGGGTGTAAAATCCTCCGTTATCCAATGGGAATGGACGCTCACATTGCCTTTAACTGCCGCCGACATGGACCGATGCGGTGCTTCCCTGAGCGTCAAATACCGCCGCCGATGGGAATACATTGCAATCAGTTGAAAGCTCTTTTTTGCGTCCGTTTATGAAGCTGAAGGAGACTCGGTGCGTCACAACTGCACGCCAAAGGACCCTGACCAAGCGTCGCTATTGGACTATCAGGGAGTGAGAGTCTGTTGACTGAACCCGTAGGTCCAGGGAACTCATTACATTGAATTCCTGAAACTCAGACAGGTTTCATGCTGCGTTGACATTGTTAGGACAGAATCTGAGCTCAGTGTGCCGAGGACAAAGCATCCATCACTTTGAAAGTCTTGTTTAACAAGCTGTCATGGAATAGTGTGAAGTACAGTAGATCTACGATCTAAAGAAATATCGATCCCCTGTCTTCAGTCAGTTATGATAAAGAATAGAAAACTATTATACAGCGTTTTTGCTTCATAATATTAAGCTAACAATGGTCTTTTCATGCAGTTTTCACCAGCAGTGCTACAGACCCTCTACACAAACTACAAATATGTGAATGTCTGTGTGTTTGTGGAATTGAATCGTCAATTTAGATCAGATTAACTCATATACTGCCTCATGTTGCACTCAAGGCCACTTCTTCTGCTTTTAGCCGATGCTTCCACATGGTTTGATGCTGTGTGTTAAGTTTTGTCAAGGCTCTTTACATGCACTAGTAGTCTTGCATGTTCAATGTTTTGGATTACAGCATAGTCACCGGAAAACGTTTAAAGGTCAGCATCCGCCTCTTGTGTGCGTTTGTTGATTCACTCTGCACTGTGGCAGTTGTGTTGGGCAGCACATGGCCTGGTGTGTGGTCCAAGGCTTAATTTGGGATTAACGCTCAGGATATTACAGATTACAACACTCCGCGTTTGACCTCTCTGTGTCTCGGCAGCCAGCGATGGATGGATGAGCTTTTATCTTTTAGTAGTTACAGCAACTTAAGGCCAAAGCCTCCGATGAAAAGCTTCCAAACATGTTGTGTCACACCAGCATTTATTTGAGTCATTCACGGACCTCAAGGCTTAACTCAAGCCCTAATGAGCTTCCATTCAACAACTTCTTGAGGTTTGCAGAGAGATAGGTTAGGTTTGCAACGACAAAAAGACACGTTTAATCGATGATTGTTGAATAGGTTGGAAAATGTTAAACAAATGATTCCACAATACATTTCGTTGATGAAGAATATATATTAAGACTTCATAAGATTCACTTCTAGAGTTTAACATAATGCAGTTCAATGTATTCTTCATGACAAGTAACTTTTTGCTGTTGTATAGACAGGGAAGGTCTACTAAGGTGTCAGTATACGACAGTGCAGGACTGTACAAAATTGTGCACTATTATCTCTTTTGGACAATTCATTGCATCTCGCCGCGCTCTGTCACGGTTTCCACCCCGCCTTTGAGTGAGGCAGTTCAGAAAAGCTATAAACACCACCGCCTTGGATTTGTGCAGAAAATGGGACTCTCTTGTGGCTGTATCTTTTGCCAGAAAAAATAAATCTGCCAAAAAAGTACTGCTAAATCATTATTACTGGCATTTAAATCCATTTTTTATCACCAATTGAAGTAGCATTTCATTTAAAATTGTATTTATTACTTTTATTTAATTCACTTCAGAAAACATTTTGGTTCCCTTTTTTATCCCTCTTTCGAGTTAGATTCAGGCCCTAGCACAGAAACAAAAATATTTGTTTCCCATGTTCTTCAAGGAAAATTTTTTGTTTACAAAATTGAGTGTACATTTTGTGAACGATACAATTTGTAGTGCATGTCTTTCTCTTCTGCGCTCTCTATCTCTGTCTCACACCCCTGCTGTCATCCGAGGGCCAACTGCCAGCTGCCCCCGTACTTCTCTGTCCTCATCCATATTTGATGCGTCTCATTAAAACTTGATTGTGGAAACACTTCAGCATTCTGACATCCCTTCTGATCCACTATTTAGTCACCCTCAGCACTTCCGAGTGAGATAGCCCCCCTCGGTCATTTGAGTGTGACCTGAGAAAGAAGAAACTTAAACACAAACACTTAAAGTTTTAAAGAAGACACGCTACTTTATCCCTGATGAAAATGCCTGATTTGAAACCAAAAGTCTGATGCCTCCAAGTGCACTGAGTAAATAACGACAGTTGGTATTTTGGAGCGGGCTAAACAGACGATAGGAGATGCTTCATTAAACATTCAGTACGACGGTTAAGTTGTTCTTGCTTGTTTCCTGAGTTTTTGCCACCTTACATGCAGGACATAGAGTTTTCTGTTCATTTCGAGGCAGCATAACAAGGGTTTACCCATGTGTAATGATCACAACGTGCAAAAACAAACATAACTACCCTAAAGGGAAAACAAAATGGTTTGGCTTGGTTGTGTATTATTTATAATAATTGAAAGATCTAAGACCGTTATTTAAATGTAAACATAAGTAAAATAAAAACAGTAATACATTTTACTAATTAAAGCAAAGCGGAAGAACAATAACTAGCAAATTGTCTTTATAAATTATAACAAAGAAAAGTCCCTATGTTCTTGCTGTTTTAGAAATAACACCAAGTCTTATTAACTGAATTTTGGTCACCATGTTAGCCTCACCCCATTGTAGAGTGATGGGCATCTGCTTAAAGCAAGCACACACACTGCTTGCCTCACTTGAACCCATATAAGATGCTTCTTTTTAGCCAACACCGAGAAACCTTCAATCCTGCTGAAGGCAAGAGTCACACACACCCATGCAAGTGCACACACTTCATTGTTTGACTATTCCACAGTGTAAATATCAAGCCTCTTGTTTAGTCAATGTGAATGCTCACAGGTGGGCGTGTGCATTAATACACGTGCCCTGACAAGTGTTTGTGTGTGTCGTGAATGCTAACGTGTGTTTAACCCTGTGTTTGCTCTGCAGAGCCCCAGCTGAAGGGCATCGTCACGCGACTTTACTGCAGACACGGCTTCTACCTCCAGATGCTGCCGGGTGGCACCATGGAAGGCACAAAGGACGAAAGCAGCTCCTTCTGTAAGTGAACAAGCGCACACACACACACACACACACACACACACACACACACACACACACACACACACACACACACACACACACACACACACACACACACAGAGATCACACAGCTAGTTTGATGAGGGTGTGCATTTCAAAGCTCTGTAATATACAACAAGGAGTTTCCCCTGCTTCTAGGCCAAAGGATATTTTAAAAGGGACTTCCCAACAGGACGGTCGTAAATCTCTAATTTGTACAGCACATGCATGCAGGATAACACTGATGCACACTTGGCAAGGTGCAGTGTGTGAACGCCAGCTAAAACGCATTTGTTTTAAAATACTGTATACAGCAGAACCCCTGCTTAATATGGAGCATAATGTAGGTTTAAACTTGGGGAATAACACGGGATGTCGTTATATCCTATATAATGTTTTCAACATACTAGTTTAATTTAACTTACATACTATACATCACCAGTGGCGTCGCCTCAGCCCCGAATGTCTTTTCTGTAGCCCCGGACAATTCGTAGTACCCCTCACTGCAGTGCGCAGTACCTCGACGCCCCTCCTTCTCAACCTCAAGATCGCCCCTCCTTCTCAACCTTTGAGACACTTGACGGGACGCCCCTCCTTCTCAACCTTTGAGGCACGTGACGTCCCGACTCCCGTGTTGTGTACTTACCTATGGTACTTACCCAGTCACAAAAGTAATATATGATATCTTATATTATTAAAATATATAATTCAGATGTCTGTGGTTATTTAAACATTCCCTGATAAACGTTATTTCAGCGTCAATAAATGAGTGTTAATCCCACGTTAGCCACATGCTAATGCTAACCGGAAATGAAGAATTTTCAGAATAAAAGTGTTAAGTTAATAGTTAGTGTGAACTTCTGTTTTTTTCAGAATAAAACTGCTTTATATTAAAACCCTGTATTTAATTTAAATTACGTCATATCAACATTCATTTTAATTTCTTACAGTAGGAGAGGTTTTGGGGTTTAGGTTTTGGAGGGAGGAAGGAAGATTAGGATTAGGTAAAAAGGTAGGGAGTGGTTAGGGTTAGGATGGGGGGAAGGGAAGGGTTAGATTGAAGGGAGGGAAGAGAACTGCTACCCCGGAAACAGGATGCAACGCGTCATCACTGAAGCTCGTCACGTGCCTCAAAGGTTGAGAAGGAGGGGCCGTCCCGTCACGTGCCTCAAAGGTTGAGAAGGAGGGGCGTCCCGTCACGTGTCTCAAAGGTTGAGAAGGAGGGGCGATCTTGAGGTTGAGTAGGAGGGGCGTCGAGGTACTGCGCACTGCAGTGAGGGGCTTCTCGACAATTCTCCCTTAATAATATAATCAGTATGCATGCACGGCAAAAATCTGAATTGCATAACGTCACTTGTGTCACTACGCGCCTTTGCGTACCTCAAAACATCAAAACAAAATACATATTTCGTCTACACGTGTTTCTTGTCAACACTCAACTGAGTAAACTACGAAACATGTAAGAAAAAACAAAGACATCAAGCAGCTACGTTGCCGTTTCGCTCCCTGCAAAACACCTTCGGACTTTCTATGACTTACTGAACTGGGTGATGGCCGAGCCGCGCAGGACATAACCGACGGACCTGTGAAGCTTTACAGGAGGTAGAGGCTTAGATCACCGGACAACAGAGTTGGTCGCCGTGTGCACAGATAGGGTTAACGTCGGTATGAACAATAGAATTGTGCCAAAACTCCGCCAACTAGCTGCAGTGGGAGACTCCCCTGTGCACATTCTGTGCCCCGCGCACACACTGGAGAACTGCGCAAAATCAGCTGATCACAACGTTCACGCNACAAAGTGTGTTGTCATGCGTAGAAATGGTGAATTACTGAGTTTAGGCACACTGACAAATATGAATATACTGTAGTCAACTTCATTAAAACGTTATTAACGTGCCTAAACTCAGTAATTCACCATTTCTACGCATGACAACACACTTTGTCCATGTTTGGCTCTCTCGCCGCACAGTGAAGCGTTCCCGCATTGACGTCACTTCCGGCTTCCCCCAAAGCTTCAAAATGAGTCGAAGGAATTTCCCCGCGATGTTCGAAATTATTGATATTTATCGGAACAGTATCGCACCTTCTTTTTTAAGCTGACGGTTCGAGATTACTATAGTAGCCCAATATTTCATTGCACAACAGTTGATGGGAGGCTGTCACAGGCTCTTTAAGTCACATAAAACATGCTGTTAAACATTTTCTGCGGGACAAGCGCCAAGGGAAAAACTCCCAATATTCGCCTCACGGTTAAATCCATTAAAAATGTCTTTCAATCTTGGCAAAACTGCTGTTGTAAAGGAAATGTTCACAGGGAGAACCACACAAGTGACATTTATTTTACTTCCTCCTTATGAAGATTATAAATCCAAAATTGTGCAAGCATCATGTTTTCCCTCCAAACTGGTGTTATGACAGAAAAAATGCTGTGTTGCCACATCAGGGTTATCCTATAATACAATATTGATCTCTTTGGGAGGGTTGGATGGAATCCAGGGGATATGATGTTTTGGGCAGTAATCACCTAGCTGATGACCCTGCAGGGAGAGGAGTGTGTTAACATGGTTTTGATGTTGGTGTGTGAGTGTTTTCATCAATAGAGGACCTCAGCAGGTTTTTTGCAATAAGGGGCGAAAACTTAAAGTCTCAGTTCAGATCCTCAGAGGACTCTCTGCTTAAGTGACTTTAAAATACTGCATTTATAAGCTGAGTGCATGTAGACATCCGAAAAATAGTCTGATATGAATGTGAGAAATGGAGGACAGAACATTTGAAACTGTGGAGGGGGCCCATCTGTGCCATAGCAAATGGTGCATTCACATTCTCCACTGATTGCCCTAAAATCCCTAACCCTAACCCTAGATCAGAAGTTGTTCCTCTAGCTTTGGTGAAATATGGAAACAACTCGGAGGCTACAAAAAAAATGCGCTGTATTTTATTTCTTAGATATTTTGAATAACATATTGACAGAGGTGGGGGACTCGAGTCACATGACTTGACTAGAGTCAGACTCGAGTCGCATATTTTTGGACTCGAGACTTGCTCGACTAACATTGATAAAAGACTTGACTTGACTTGAGACAGATGACTCAAACGACTTAATTTTTATTAAAAAGATATTTGCATTTGTTTTTGTATTGTACGGAGCCCCTAAAGGGCAATGAAAGAAAAAAACAAGATACTGTATCTCGTTCGCACGAGAAAGTTACCGGAGCACCAAGTAGGAAGTGGAGCACACAGGAGACAACCGTTTCATTGCAGACTGTAATATAAACTGTAATAAAGACTGTTTATGTTGGGAGATGGCAGTGCATACATTATTTTAGATATATTTCTAACTCGGACTCTCATTCACTTCATGAAATCGCTACAGCACTAGGAGGCAGCGGGACAAGTAACTCCGGCTCTGAGAAGTGCAGCACCAGCGGGCAAAGAGCTGTGCCTTTTACACAACGCCTTTACTGTGTTGACTTTCATTAGAACAGCTAAAGAGCGACCGCAGGCTTCTAAGCTTTAACCACACACACATCGAACTGCCCGATTAATCCCCCTATTACTCGTTTTATAAAAGAGATGTCCGGTCACTAAGGCGCAAGATGTGTGTGTGTGTTGTGCTCTGCTCAGCTCTGCTGTGTGTGTGTGTGTGTGTGTGTGTGTGTGTGTGTGTGTGTGTGTGTGTGTGTGTGTGTGCGTGTGTTTGTGTGTGTCCGCCAACGGCATTTGTTTTCAAACTACCATGAACAGTCATTTAAGCCCCTGTCACACTGTCCCGAAATTGACACCCGATGGACANCCCAGTTTGATCCCCGTACACGACCAACATATCAGACTGGCGCGTCCTTCCTTTCTGGACGCCATAAGAGGCACTCTGTCGCCCCCTACGTTCCGTGATAGGGGCGACTTCCTCGACGTGTCACTCACAATGCCATGCACCTTTCCATCCGTGGCGGCCTCTCTCTCGCGTCTGTTGTTTTTTGCCTTTTTCCAGGGAACTTTGTTTTTCGCTCGAATAAAATTTTTCGACTATTTGTTTTGTAACCCGTCTTGAACTTTGCCGTCGTGTGCTCTTCATTGTTGGTGTTTTTGACTGGCACTCCTTTTGGTACCACCTTTCTGGCCTACTCTGTTTGAACTTCCGCACTGCACTTCCCTTCTGTTTGTTTGTTACTTGGCTGTCCCTGTGTGTGTCCTTCTCTGATTTATGTCCCTCCCATTAGTGGCCCTCTTCTTTGTCGACCCGTCGCCCTCCTGCAATCTTTTTGTGCGCGCGCTCTCCCGTTGTCCACTTGGTGTTAATCTGTTAGTCTGTGTGGTCGCCTTTGATTCGCTGTCCCTCTTTTGTGTCCCTCTGTCCTGGTCTGGTTTATTTGTTCCTCCTTTTGTACTCTGTCCCCTCTTGTCTTGTCGTTTTAATGTGGGTTTTGATCTGTGGTCCCTTTTGAGTTTGGCGACTGTCACTCCTGTCCCATAGATAGATAGATTAGATAGATGGAGATAGATAGATAGATAGATAATAATAGTAGATGTAGAATAGATTAATAGATTAGAGATAGAGAGATAGATAGGTAGGGTTGGGGTAGGTAGGTGGTTAAGTAGGTAAGGTGAGGTAGGGTTACATTGTGAGGTAGATTATGTAATATATTATGTATATATGGATATGTGTATAGGTAGGTTAGTGTATAGGGTATATAGGTAGGTAGTAAAGGGTATTGTGGTCTCCGGTGTGATTACTAGGTAGCAGGTCGGTGTTTTTTACTCTATCTCAAGTTCTCTCTATAACTTCTACTGTATATATAATATCCCTCGAAAGTTCTACTGTGCACACACTCTTTTAGTCATTAGTTGGATAAGAGGGTTGTGTGGCTGTGTTTTGTCCTTTTCCCGTCCTGCCCGAAGATGCACTCGCACCGGTTTAGTGTCTACTTGAGTTTATTTAGTACGGTTCCTATAGCATAAGATAGACAACATCGGTTGAGTTACTCAAAAACTAAAGTAAAACGTTGGGTGACTTATGGAGCGCGAGGGAGAGAAACAGGAGAGATTCGAATAAAATTATATAAACTTTGAAAAGGAGGGGGCGATAGAAGAGGAAAGATGAGAGGAAGAGGACAGAGACGCAGAAACTCTGTCTATTTCGGACGACCTACTAAACGACTCACCGTTTTAATGCCCAATAAGGCGACTTCAGATATTCGTCCGGTCTTTGTCGCCAGAGATTCAGTCGTGCCGAGTCACCTTGTTTTCGGTCCCTTAATTCCACTACACAAAACCAGACAGGAAACTACGTTGCCCCCCTTTACCTCTCCTGCTACACACACACACACACACACACACACACACACACACACAACAACAACAGACTATATCACCCCTTGCTGCTAAATACCAAAAACTATGTGCAATATATAAATGCCGTTAATAACTGTGTAATGTATACCTGGCTGCTAAATCTTAAGAACTGTTACAGGATGTGTATTTTTTTTAATTATGTAACTTTTTATAATATTTTTTATTATATCATAACTTAGTACTTTTTTGTAATGCATGTCACATATTTAACATTATGTAACATTAAGCTGTCTGTGGCTCTTTTTCCTAACTACGCACATTTCCCCTCCGTGGGACTAATAAAGGTATTCTGATTCTGATTATGATAGATAGATAGATGTAGATAGGTAGATGCTTTGTTGGATGGATAAATAAATAGATTGATGGATGGATTAATTGGTCGATGGATTTGATGGATGGACTGATAGATAATTGGATAGATAGATTGTTATATGCTTGGTTGGATATATCAATACATAGATGGATGGATATGCATTGATGGATAGATCGATGGGTAGATGCTTGAGTGGTACACCTTGCTAGGTTTATATCATCTTGGAAAGAATTGCCTCATGAAGCCAGGTATTTAAATGCATAAATACTGCAGGAGTCTGAATGAATACCCAGCCCTCTGCAGCGTGGATCCATCATCAGGCGTCCTGCTGCCAGATGACCTGGTTAGACAGTGGGAGGACAGGAACAGGTCCAAATGGATGGAAATGTTACTTCCCGCCTGCTGGACTCACAGATCGGCCACTGTTTGCTAACATGTTCTCCATAACAACAAGCAATACACGGGGGAGGCAAAGTCAACTAAGCAATGTGCTAGGAATCTCATCATTGCACATTTTTTGAGTTAGAAAATATATTGACTGTTTTGTGTTGATTTCTTCCTGAGCCTGAGCTGCATGGCATGACATTCTCCCTTTCCCTACCTCACTATGTTTGCCGTCTTTCCTCACATCCCCGTCTCGCTCTTATATAAAGGAAATGCCATATGAAATAACCTTTAAAAAACTGGCACTGACCTCCATTCCCCACTGGTTTGGTGAAGTGCGGTATACTGTTTGTGTGAATAGTGAATATTGACATTTTGACCCGTCTAGGGACTAATGTGTTGTTGAATCTATGTATGCCCTGGTTCCCCAGTGTTCACACACACACACACACACACACACACACACACACACACACACACACACACACACACACACACACACTGAAACATACCTGAAGAAGCACTTAGGTATACACACAGATTCTCACACAACACAGATGTCCAAAAATAGCACTAAAATGTTCATAACACAATTAAAACACAAGTCCATATCAACAAAATATCTGTACATGTAGTGAAAGCTTTCATGCTGCAAATCACTGAAAACAAACACATACTTATAAGACCGATACAGAAATGTGTTCCCAGTCTCCCTCCTTTTATTCAGGTGTGTGTTTGGGGATGGGATCAGAAATTCAATCGGTCTCCACAGACAGAGTGATTGACGGCTGTCGTTTTTATTTATTTGTATCCCACTCTCACATTGCTTTTCCCCAGCTGTCATTCTTTTCAAACATCAGTCTCCTCTCTGTCCATCTGTCTGTCTTTCTGTCTGTCTTTCTCACACGTCCCCTGTCTCACTTTCTACCACAGGGCAGGCTCTGAGTTTCCTAAAATGACTCACTGTGTGTGTGTTTTCTTCGTAAGAGTTTGTGCAAATAATGTTATCTCGTCACATTTTAAATCCACATGTTGCAGGCTTAGTAACTGACTATATTGCAGCTGCTAAATGAGAGTCAAGAGATTGGTAACATTTGTAGGCATAGTGTTACGCTTGTGTTATTATGTGACAAAGACTGGGGGACATTGTCAGCTCATAAAACTGAATTCTTTGGATATGAAATCCCAAGGTTCTTTGAATCCATCAACTTTGCCGTTTATATTCTGTCAGAGGAGCCTCAGGTGTCTCGACATAAGTCTGCAGGTCTGAGACTGAATGAAATAAATCCCCGCTGAAACATTGCTGTGACTTTGGCAATGTTAAATAAGGTTTAAAGAGTTCTCTCCTGCTGATGTTCAGGTGTATATGTAGTGTCTCTACTTTAAAGAGTCCTCTCCTGCTGATGTTCAGGTGTATATCAGTATGTAGTGTCTCTACTTTAAAGAGTCCTCTCCTGCTGATGTTCAGGTGTATATCAGTAATGTTGTGTCTCTACTTTAAAGAGTCCTCTCCTGCTGATGTTCAGGTGTATATCAGTATGTAGTGTCTCTACTTTAAAGAGTCCTCTCCTGCTGATGTTCAGGTGTATATCAGTATGTAGTGTCTCTACTTTAAAGAGTCCTCTCCTGCTGATGTTCAGGTGTATATCAGTATGTAGTTGTCTCTACTTTAAAGAGTCCTCTCCTGCTGATGTTCAGGTGTATATCAGTATGTAGTGTCTCTACTTTAAAGAGTCCTCTCCTGCTGATGTTCAGGTGTATATCAGTATGTAGTGTCTCTACTTTAAAGAGTCCTCTCCTGCTGATGTTCAGGTGTATATCATCTTCCCACAGTTCACTTTTAAATCCAAAAAGTTCCACTTCGGGCTTTCTTCAAAATAAATAAAACAGTCAACTTACCACGGCAGAATGTCAATCATTTTATTCAATCCAGTCGGTTTGGGAAATCCAGTCCTGGTTTTCAAGGTGGTTGGGAGATGACCGATTCCTCACATTAAAGAGGTGTACACTGGTTCAGTCTGATATAACAGCACAAAGTATTTTTTAATGAAAACAAAGATATTCAAAGAAAAGGGTTGATTTTGAAAAACCCTCCATCTCAGTGAGTCATCAGTGAAATTAACTTGACTGACTTGTTTCTTTTGTTTCCTGCAAAACTCAGATTCTGGGATGGAAAGTTGGCACACAGCCACTGAAAAGATAATTTTCTCATTTTTTTTTCATTTTCATTCTCCTAGTTCGGGACTCTTGGCAGAAGAATAAAACTGAATGCTCCGAGCAGCTGAGGCAGCAGTAATGGATGATAAGTACAGGGTCAAAATATATTCCAGAATTGAGTTTCACCTCAAGTTGCTGGAACTAAATCTTTTGCCGTAAAAACAACGATTGCCCATTCCCACAAAATGGCCCTATAAAGTTTGATGGTATTGTATCATTCCTTTTTTATGATATGCTATCATATACTGCGGGCTACTTTAGCTCATTTTACTGAAATGAAAACAAAAAGGCTCTCTGCCACAATGAGATGCAGCTAATGGAGGAATATTTTATTGCAGCAACAACAGAAAAGAACAACAGTGTGAAGTGAAGCGAGTGTTAACCTGTCTGGGAAAAGGAGAGCTTTAGACAGTGAGATTGTAGCTCTGAAATATTCCAAGGATAAGCACGTTTTACACGATGCCGGTCGACTGATCAACCCCCTTTTGTTTCATGAGATTTTGTATTTTAACCTTCATATAAACCTCCCTGAAATCGCACGAAGCCCTTTCATGTTCTTCTCATGCCTTCTCTTTCATTGCCACAGAGGAAACATGTACTCTGGTCATGGCATTGAAGATAAATGATTCTTATTCTCCTCTGTAATCCCCGACAGTGAGCTTTACTGAAGGCCGTCGCTTTGCTTCTTTTTACAGAAGGCAGCAGGTGTCTGTTCTTTCTGAAGTGAATGCACACACTGTCATGTCGTACGGTTGAATTGTGTGAACAGACGGCTGCAAAATAACCTGCGGTGATTATGAGCACATTAAACAGGTCCTTATAATTCATTAGTGTAGAGTTTCTACTGCAGCGTAAATCAGCTGTTGTGTAGGATGCATTCAAAACAGTTCAGATCAAATTAAACCCCTCGGACCGTCTGCTTTTTCCAGTCCTCCCCGTTATCTTCATCTTATCTCAATCTTTTATTTATTTATTATTGAACACAGTGTAAGCAGGGCTGCATCTTTGATCCCCAATATGATGAGAAAGAGATTATTTGGGTTAGATTTTGGTCATCCCAGAAAAACAGGTGCACATTTTATTTTGGGTCTATTGCTTATTATACGGCTTAATTCAGTGCTTGATGCTGATTGGTCAATTTGGACATTCTAGGCAAGGCAAGGCAATTTTATTTATACAGCACTTTTCAGCACGTGGCGATTCAAAGTGCTTTAAAGGTTAAAAGCAAAATAAATTTAAGAACAAATACAGCATAAATACATTATTAAAAAGGCATTTAAAAACAGGCATAATAAGCAAAGGTAATGAAATAAATAAAATAAATAAACACAGCAGGTACAGAATACATGACTAAAAAGGGATATACTGTAGTGTGAGTATGGGCAGCTCAATTAAAAGCAGCGGCAAATTGGTGAGTTTTTAATCTGGATTTAAAAATAGGAAGTGTTTCGGCGGACGTGCACGATTTGGGCAGTTTGTTCCAAATTGTTGGTGCATAATAGCTAAAAGCTGCTTTTCCATGTTTAGTGGTTATTCTCGGAACAGAGAGCAGACCCGACCCAGAAGACCTGAGACTCCTGGATGCCTCATAGTGATGGAGGAGGTCGTCTATATATAGATTAGACAAGATTAGACACACACATGTAAATTGATGGGGACAAAGTGTAACAAATGTTATTGTTCATGTATTATACATTATAATGAGCTGTNAAAAGGCTAGTCACTGTGACCTTTTTACCTGTGCTGGACTATGGTGATCTGATGTATATGAATGCACCTGCCAACTACATGAGCAAACTAGATGCTGCGTATCATAGTGCTCTGAGATTTGTCACAAATTGTAAAGCACTTACTCATCACTGTACCCTGTATACCAAGGCAGGTTTACCATCACTCACTGTACGGAGGCTCAGTCACTGTTAGTACTTTTATCTATAAAGCTATGTTGGGCAAACTCCCGTATTATATCTGTTCATTGATGAAGCAGAAAGTTGCAAGCAGCTATTGTCTGCGATCGCAGGATGTAGTCTTGTTAGATGTGCCAAGAGTAAGGACTGTCTGAGGTAAGACAGCTTCTATGTGCGCAGCTCCACTTGCTTGGAACAGTCTTCAGGCAAAATTGAAATTGAGCATTTTTATTTCTCTGAATGTATTTAAGGCACGTCTAAATGAAATGCTTTCTGACACTCTGGGTATTTGTAAATGTTGAATATGTAAATATGATATCCTCTGTTGTTTGTTTGTATGTTGTTTTTATGTTTCATGTGGAACTAAATGATGCAGGCCTCCCTTGTAAATGAGATCGATGATCTCAAGGGACCAATCTGTCTAAATAAAGGTTTGAAATGAAATGAACTGTAGTGTGATTACTGAATTATAAAAGTAACGCGTTACACTACTCCGTTACCGACAAAAGTAATATTATTACCACCAACACCCAACTCTGCTTACGAGGAACATAAACCCCACTGCTTCTATTCCCTGTATGCAGATACACATTCAGCTGAGGCACTATGCAAAGATTCCATGGTAAACTAGAAACGGTTACACTGACAGCCGTTATCAGCCGATCACAGGCTGGGCCACAACAACAAACCTACTTTTCTAGCCCAGTTGTATTACGACAGAAAGTAGTGTGTTTCCATGTTCTACTCTCCAGTTGCTATATGAACCAGTTAGCAGGTAGAAACACTAGCACTAACTACTTAGTCTGATGGATGTATTAAGTGCCACAGAGTTAAGGAGAAGTTGATAAACAAGAAGAGAGATGAGGTGAAGGGCGGCTGTTTCACACATTCCCTCCCTAAACTCAAGAAGAGACTGCAAGGCCAACTATATACCATACAACATCCTGTGTGCACACAACTTCCCTCTTAGCGCACTGAACGCATGGCCTACTTCCGACCATTACCCAGAATATCAGCCTGACAACAACAGCACTGCAACGTGCTGCTCGATTATGGCAAATATCATAATCTCGATTATTTGGGTCAATAATTAATATCACCATTAAAAACGATTATCCATTTACAGTTTTTTTACATTAACAGTTGATTACCCTGAACTTTAAGTATAATTCAACTGAGAAAACAATTAAACATTTTCTTTTTTTAAATAAAAAATAAAATTGTTTTATTTCGAGGATGTTTTCGTAATCGTTGCAAGCCAAAATCGTAATTGCGATTCAAATACGATGAATTGAGCAGTCCTAACATGCGCTCTCTGTCTGCTCTGTGCCTTGTGACACAGACTGAAGAAATGCACCTTCACATACCTTAGCCAGATCCTCCTCAATGACATCATTCCTCATCTGCGACGCATCCAGTTGTGTGTAGAACCGAGCTCCAATCATTGGCATTATGTCATTGACGCTGCGCGGGCGAGACTGCTCAGTCAGCAGATACCTGCAGACACACACACTTTAGTTTGACTTGTGGTTTCTTGGAAAGGATGGAGAAAGACTCTTGACAGCAGGGTATATTTGTTGACAAAAGGAGCATAGACAAAGTGTGACACCTAAAATCCTTTCCGCTACATAACACCAGCATTGTTAACGTAAAGTCTGAACAGGAATGTTTACTTAATTTAAAAGAGCAGTCTTGCCAACCAGATTCCAGCTTTGTCTCATTTGTTAAATGTTGCATTTATGAAAGAATGTAAAACTGCGGTCTCAACTTGGCCAATCAAATTAAAGAAGAACATTTAAGAGATCAAATCACCTTGGGAGTTGTTTGAAGCAAACCGTGATTGGAGGTTTAAGTGGAAAAGCTTTGGTAGGCAACATAGAACAAGTGTTCGGGGTAAACTACATCAAACGAACGGAAAATCCCAGCCCATTGTTTCCCAATGAAACCAACGAGAAGCTCTGACAGCTCAGCTCCTCTCCAATCCTCCCTCCAAAGCCACTCCCCTAAAATGATCAGTATGAACTATCACAACAGTATGGCTTTGTTAGCAGCTGTCAGGTTAGCAGCGCCTGCCATGTGTGCATTTGTCACTAAACCAGTTAGTACACATGTGTCAAACTCAAAGCCTGGGGGCCAAATCCGGCCCAAGGCAAGGCAATTTTATTTATATAGCACTTTTCAGCACGTGGCGATTCAAAGTGCTTTACAGATTAAAAGCAAAAGACATTTAAGAACAAATACAGCGTGAATACATTATTATAAAAGGCATTTAAAAACAGGCATAATAAGCAAAGGTAATGGAATAAAATAAATAAATAAACACAGCAGGTACAGAATACATGACTAAAAAGGCCTACTGTAGTGTGAGTGTGGGCAGCTCGATTAAAAGCAGCGGCAAATAGGTGCGTTTTTAATCTGGATTTAAAAATAGGAAGTGTTTCGGCGGACGTGCACGATTTAGGCAGTTTGCTCCAAATTGTTGTGGCATAATAACTAAAAGCTGCTTTTCCATGTTTAGTGGTTATTCTCGGAACAGAATAACCACTAAAGAGGTGTTCTGTTTCTTTTTTTTTAGGAGTACAGTATGTAGAGGCATATCAATACGCAGAAAGAAGTCCAGTTGATTTAACGTCAGCTGTGGACAACACACACTGGTTTTCTCTGTAAGAAAACACTTTTTCTATTTGTGGACTGCACCAAACTGTGGTTTCATGATAGCTAAACTGTCCCCAGTAAAGAAAAGAAAAGTAAAACAAGAGAAGGAAAGCGGTTAAAATACATCAGAGGAATCAACAGAAGAAGACAGACAGGAAGTAAACACTAACAGGAACAACAGAAGAAGACGGACAGGAAGTAAACACTAACAGGAACAACAGAAGAAGACGGACAGGAAGTAAACACTAACAGGAACAGCGAGAAGGGTCTAGCTGCAGCCGCGGACAGTACAGTACACTACACGACACTACACGACACGCCCACCTGACACGACACTACGGTGGCTGAGAAGGGTTTAGCTGCGGCCGCGGACGAGAAGCCCCTCAGTGCGCAGTGCCTCAATGAGCTCGATGTGGGCGGGAGCTCAACGTGGGCGGAGCTTCACAGATGACGCGTTGCATCCTGTTTCCCGGGTAGCAGTTCTCTTCCCTCCCTTCAATCTAACTCTTCCCTTCCCCCCATCCTAACCCTAACCACTCCCTACGTTTTTACCTAATCCTAATCTTCCTTCCTCCCTCCCAAACCTAAACCCCAAAACCTCTCCTCCTGTCGTGTAGTGTCGTCAATTCGCTTTTAACGGTAGTGCCTCTCAGCCACCGTAGTGTCGTGTCAGGNTAGTCGAAAATTAAATATTTCTAGTGTGAATCAAAAATATAATAAAGTGATTTTTATTAACCAGAATTGACAAAAATGGAATAAAAACACATCTAATACGGGGTCCTTTTGACCCACTTATGGAGTGTAGGGTCCAGTCACCGCTCGTGCATCGAAGGGTTAAAGGGTATTTGTAGTCTTGTCTGGTTTAACCAGAGACATATGTTAGAGGATTTACATCTCTTTGGAGGGCTAAAGGGTAAAAAGGGGGGATATGGCAAAGGGTTTAAGGACGAGGGGGTTAATGGTGGGATGTTTAGATGATGCAAGGGACCTTAAGGGTGGGACCCAGTTTGGCTATTCTCTCTACTATACAGTGGGACTAGTGAGCTGTGCACTTCTCCATCCTCTGAGGTGAAGTAGCTCTTTCCTAACATTTGAGATGGACTTTCACTTCTATATTGACTTTCTTTATTAATATAACAAAAAGACAAACTTTGTCCATTTCTCCATTTCTCCACACTTAACCGTCCTTTGTTGGCGGCTTCCACAGCCTCAGCCGGCAGACCCGAACTGATTCATGGAGCGGGCCGAGGCTGACCTGAAGGCCAGAGGCCGCGTGCTGAACATGCCATGGACTGAGGGAGGAGGGAGAGGGAGGAGGAACAGTCAGTTGGTAGATTACAGCAATAAACCATTCCTCTCGTCTCATTCAATTAAGCTGTGTTACCCTTTAACAATTTACAGTTAGCAAATGAACTTTCCCGTTCCAAGAAGTAACCAAGCCACAATCAGGAGCTTATGATCACATTGTACTTAGCGTATGTGGGGCCACAAAGTAAAAGGTTTTTTCATTTCATGCAGAGGATCAGCACGTCTGTGTATTTGGAGCTCTGGGTGTGTATGCGTTAACCTGTTGAAACTGAGGTGAGCTGATGGTGTTCTCGATCTCCTCCGGCGCTCTGTGGGAGACTCTCCCCGCTGGGCAAGGAAAGGGGACGAGCCTCTTCTGGACCTCAGCGGTGGTCAGGATGGGAGCCATCATCTCCGGGTGCAAACGCTCGCTAGGTCCACTGCAGCACAGCGAGAGAGTCAGTTTAAGGCATCAGGGATAACTTCTATCGCTTTGACGTATCTCTCCTCGTTCGACTTTACGCCGCTCTCATTTTACACGGCTGGGGTTTGGAGCGTTTCTATAGAGCATTGTTGCTAAGCCTCTGACGTTCTTAAATCTGAATCCTACATTCAGGTCTTCCTCGCACTTCACTCCTGCGGCTACCTCTGAGCAGGAACCGTCTGAGGTTGCTGGGACGCTTCATGGTGGCGAGATGCTCTGAAAGGTCACTTAGCTGGATGCGGCCTGGTGAGAGCCGGGGCTCCCAAACGGAGGCGGGGCAGCGGGGTCTGAGTTGCGGTGGGGGGGGGAAGGGTGTGTTCAGATCAGTAACAAAGGGCAAACAAATACGTTGTTGAAACATGTCAAGCTCTTGAGTACTCTTTTTAGAGTTGGGTGTGGAGGGACAAAGGTTTGAAGATTCTCTAACCATCAGTAATTGGATACTCAGTTATTAATTTGATTTGTTCCCAATGAGGAAGACAATTGTTGTTGGCTACTCAAGTGTTTCAGGTGTTTCTTGGTGTAGTTACTAAGGTGTAGTAGGTCCCTGTTGCTAGCTGTACCTGCGTGTGGAGGAGCAACAAGGTAGTAGGGGAGGCGGCTGAGGCAGCAGGTCAGCGGGGTGGTGGGGCCTGAGTGGTGCGTCAGCCTGGAGGCCCCGCTGAGGAAGGAGTGGCAGCCGATGACTTGGCTGCGAGAGCTGTGGGGGGGGGGGGGGGGAAGGTGAGTTCAGCAGTACTTGATTTTTAAAATCTAATATGGGCTACATGTGTGTCCTCTCACCTGGAGGAGGAGCTGCTGGTGGTGGTGGTCGGCCCCGCGCTGCCCAGCAGGTTAGCGAGTCCTGGTCCTGCTAGAGCTCCCAGACCTCCTTAGACAACAATAAAACAAATCAAAAAAGGGCCCAAATTTATGTTGGATTCATATTTAAAACATAGAGCGAATACATGTGTCAGAAAGGAAGTACACGGAATGGAATGTTTTGAAATGCACTACTAACACCAGTTTTACATTTTCTTGAAATAATACTTTTTATGGCTATTTGTATTGCCATTTTCTGACGTGTCTTCCCGTCTCTCGACAGATACAAGTTCCTGCGTGTTGAGCTCATGTCAGAGAAATATTGCGAGCTGCTCACCCAGTCCTCCCAGTCCAGTCGGTCCGATCAGCTGCATCAGCTGGTTGTGGCTCATATTTCCCAGCAGGTTTTGCAGGCCTCCCTCTCCTCCCAGTGCAGAGAGTTCATGTCCGCTGCCCCCCCCGCTCCCTCCGGCTCCGGGGATGGGAGGGTTGTTCAGGTACTCGTTCACCTTACGACAGAACTCGTCATCCTTATCGGACTTTGGCTCCTGAAGGCAAAGAAGAATTCCCACAGACCAAATGACCAGGTTAGCCTCTTGTGATGGTTTCACAAAGCATGATTGACAACTCCCAAACTAATTAAAGACAACTAAAAAAACACTTCATTTTTAAATATAAACAACCTAAATCTACAAAAATATTGATGAAAATGAACACAAAATATTTAACATTTGTTTAGGCAAGTCAGAAGAGAATCTATTTTTATAACAAAAATATATACAAAGAAAATAAAACCACAGATAAGTTAGCCTCTTATTTTGACTATAGAAATCATTTTAGACTGGAGCAGATACAAAGAAACCAGAAGTTAGGATGAATGTAAAATGTGTGGCTGCTTGACAAACACACTGATTACAGCCCTGTGTATTCATCTCTCTGCTCTGCTGGTATTGCCCCCCCCATTCTCCACTCACTGTCGCTCTATTGAGCAACCACCTGCCTGAATACAAATGGACACAGGTGTCATGCATTCACAAAGACAGCATGTATATCTGCTTCCTCTCACCTGCATCCAGAAGAACAGCCTCTTGGATCCGGCTTTGAACTTCAGCACAAAGACTCGTCCGGTGGTGCACTGGCTCACCTTCTTGAATTCACAGTCATCGGGGAAGATGATCAGGTCCTGGAAACAGAAACCCAAAACATAGGACATTTAAACGAGAGGAGAGAGAAAAACACTGAGGTTGTTCTCTGTCACAACAAATCATCGTCAACCAGTTACCGACAGAAAAAGAAAACCAGGCATCATCATCCCTGCAGCTCTGAATAAAGACACGGTCACCTTACTTCTTGCTCTGTGGAAGCCAAGCTAAATTAAGATTCAATGTGTCAGCTTTTATCTACAAATAAAGAATGATTCGAATAGGCAAAATGAAAAACTGAGGCGACAGTCTTTATGCAGGAGTGCTGCCAAGGCCCTCGTTGTGTTTGTTGTATTATTTGTGGAATGTACATCATGTCTGAATATAATAACACCTAAAAGTAAATAGACTTTTTGCACTACTTTTTATTTTGTATTTTATTATATATGTTGCATTGTTGGAGGAGCTCAGGTCAGAAGAATTTCATTGCCATTTCTACACTTAAGCATTTGTGCATATGACAATAAAACCATTAGAATCTCATGTTTTTGCTTTTAAGTTACTCACATCATCAACATTCCCAGATGTCCTGTCCTTCCAGCAGAAGTGGATCAGGGAGTCGTCTGACTGCTGGATGTACACCGAGCCTTTGCGTTTGTCCGGTGTCACCACGTTCCCCTTCAGGGTCATTTTCCCGGCACGGAACTCCACCAGGTACTTGCTGGAGCTTCCCCTGGAGCCGCTCACCAAGCTTGGGAACAAAGCACCTGACGACATCTTTAGACCTCTTTGTAAACGAGCCTGAATACTGGAGGAAAAGAAAAAGGGGTCAGGTTTGTATGAACATATAAGTTTACATACATTTCAATGTGGCTTGGTCCTCATTGATATGAGTGTAAAAAACAACAAAGAGAAGTACTGTGTGAGACCATTTAAATATTTATATTTGATAAATTAGTTACTTAAAAGAAAACCTCAAAAGAGCTGAGTAGCGTTTCTTCTTAACAACACTGACTGTAGGTCAGTGCTGGATACTGTCATTTTCTATTGTTAACTATTACAGATATTTCTTATATTTAAATACTGTAACGTCATGTCCGACCGTAAAAATAGTGTTGCTGTCTAATCAAAACGTTTTAAGAGATCTGGAGCCGTTCGTTTGTGTAAAAAATACTTTTCAAAGCGAAGCTAACAAAAGTAGCGGTTAGCTTAGCTGTGCTGAAGTTCTAGCTGTGTCATGCTGGCAGTCAAAGCTAACGTTAGCCTGTGACTTAGCTAAGCCGACACACAACGGAGGCAAAAGCCATTACAATTGATCCAACTTGAAAACTTTATTAAAAAAAAGCCAACTGTGTATATGAGCAGTTCAAGAGAAACTGAAACTTAAAATACCTGCAGAAGGATTAGTAGAGTTGATCTATTACTCCTCTTCTTCTTCTTGGTCGCTTTGCTGGTAACGAACGACGCTGACTTCCTGTAATGACGTGAGCGCGTCCGGCTGCTGTCAACGTGAACGCGCTTTGTAGTAGAGGGCGGGTGAGAGTGAGTGGGAGGGTTTGCGCGCTACCGCTCCACCAGGATTGGGATTGACAAATAGCCGTTAGCTCGCTGGTTCTACTACCCGACTATTTGAATGGTTTAGCGGCGGAAAGCAAAGACGAACTGGGATGCGATTATTATAAAAGAAGAAAAAAAAATCGAGTGACGTCTCATTTTATTGATAAACAGAAGCCACACTGAACCAAGGTAAGAAAAGAACATAGTTAGCCGTTGGGCTAGTCAGTTTGCTGCCCTTGGATTAGTTGGCGAGCTAAATGCTAGCTTGTTTATTTAAACCAGACGTAGTGGAGGCTAGGCTCACAAACATGGATGCTATGTGTGTGTGTTCGTTTGATGCAGCGCCTGGAGATTATCCGCTTTAACCACGGTTTGAGTCCCGAGTCGACCGGTATTTTCTAGTTCGCTTGCCAGTCACGAATTGAAAGCCCTACGTTACAGTGTGTGAGTGCAGCAGCAGAAAGCATTGGATCTAGATCCCAAATTCGTCATATAGATTATTTGTGGGATTTAACTTCACAGATTTTGTTCGTAAAACAGTGGGAAAGACACCGTAGGGTAAATCCGGATTTGTAGTCGGTAGGGTAAGGGTTAGTGTGTTTTTTTAATCTTCTTTGGATATGTCGCAGAGACAGGTGCAATTTACCTTGCAATTTATTAATAGCAGAGGTGGAAAAAGTACTCAAATGATGTACTTAAGTATAAATAATTCAGTGTAAAAATAATCCTTTACAAATAAAAGTCCTGTATTCAAACTGTACTTGAGTAAAAGTATTAAAGGATTAGCATTCAAATATACTTTAGCATATTTTTTACATTATTTTATTACAATTATTGGTGCATTAATGTGTTAATATATGATAATATGTTAGCTGATATGTTTTTTTGTATGAAGAACCCAAACCTGCATTGTAACCAGTAACTCAATATGTCAATGATCAGTCGCCATGGTTCTATCATTAACATCCCTGCACTATAAATCATTGAGATATGTTTGTATACTACACATCTATTATTCATCCTTTTGTCTTACAATTGGACAAAGACATTTTTAAAGTCTCTTTCTGTAAGAAGCTCTAGTCTTATTTCCTTTGTCGTATTGGTTGTGGATTTTGGGAAAAGTTGTATTGATATATTAATACTGGGTTAGTTCAGTATCCGCAAATAGACCTTGTCTGAGTTTTAAAAGGCATTATGGTTCGGTCTAGTTTTAGTTTCTACTGTATGGATGAGTAAGGATTTATTTTTCTTTGTGGTGATCATTCTTTCTGGAAGCATGTTGTTTAATAAAGCTGGCAAACTAGCACTAGAATCAAAGTACAATTTAAAAAAAATAAAAAATAAACATTACCATGGAGTCAATATCAGTACAAGAGCTGAAACAGAACAGACATTTGGCAACTGAAAATAAATGTGTCTATTTTTAGATAATAGGACCAGAACTGTAATTTAAGATAAGCTTTCAGTAATGAAAGTCTTCTGATGTGTCTTTTATAGTTATTGAAGATTATTTTTCTAGTATTCACACAGTATGCACACATGTGGAATAGTTTATACTAACCTATTTAATACATTATTTCAAATTGAAGTATTGTCTGCATTAATATAATTAAAGAACTGATACTTGGGGTTGTTCTGGAAACAACTATAAAGGTTACTGTGTAATAAGACTGGCTAACTAATCTCACAATGGCTACCTTTGATTATATTTTACCTTTATTAAAAAAATTATATTGTAAAAGTCAGTGCATCTCCAGCTATACACCGACAGACCTGACGTGAAACTTCTTTAACAGAAGTGCCTAAGTAATGCATGTATTCACTTCAAGAAGGCTCGTTTTCCAGCAAGCTATATGTTAAACATTTTTGAGTCATTTTTTGTTTTAAAAGACGTTTCCGAGAAACATTTGAACAAATCATATTACTTTTCTGAGTCAGCTGGTCTGTGTAAGGGGTTAGGGGAAGGCATGACGTTGAATGAAATCATCAGTATAAGCTCTTGTACAATTGGTGGTCAGTGACTCAAATGAAAGCCAGTCACATCACATCAGGTGACACGCTGATAACAGAGCAGCAGTAGGTCAGTGAGGGAGATTATAGCTGCTGCCACTCTGCAGCTTCACTGGAAACCAAATGTGGTTCAGTTCGGTTATTTATTATAAGAAACTAACAATGATATCTTATCTAATATCTATAAGGGATGATGCACAATATGTATTTTGTATTTATTGTCATTGCGTTTAACTGTGCTATAAACACATCACGAAAGACTGTGGATATTGCAACTATTCTTAGAAACAGCTATTTAAAATGTAGCTATAATCCTTTTTTGAATGGGGCTTTTGGATTTGAGTTCAATGTCCAATTTGTTTAATAAAATAAAGGCGGAAATACTTTTTATTTTTTTATTTATTTGACAAGCAATATGTTGTGATTTGGCAACATACTAAAAGCAGTGGAAAGTCAGGCCTGAGTGCACTTTAATAATCAGTTTTTCTGATACCTAGTAATATCAATATCGGGATATGGAACAACAATATAAAATACTTCCTTAAATGTCTCTTATCATCAATTAATCACATGATTATGATTTCCATATATATGTTGGTTAACTGTGTAGTCGATAAAATAAAATGTCAGTTAGTATTAAAACAAAAGCATTGCACTTCCCAGAGCCAGTGGTGACTGCTGCAAATATCTATTTTTGTGCAATATTTAATGATATAAAACAACGGAAACCAGCTGATTCTAACATTTGAGACACCGCCCAAAAGTAAATAGTTTCAAATAATTGCTTGTAAAATAATCCCTACAATTAAGTCGATGTTTCTGACCAAAAATGGGTCAAATCATACACAAAAGAAAATAGCTCTATGTTTTAATGTGGATGTTATGGCTTGACCCGGTTGATTGTGCCCCTTCTAAACTTGAGGCACTTGGCTGTGGTGCAGTGTGGCAGCTTCCTGTCAGAGCGTCTCTGCAGTGACCCTTGGAAACCTCAAATGATCCCCCAGCTGGGATTCCTACTGTGGCTCTCTGGTATGTGGTACTGATATGTGTATCCCTCACAGGAGACTGACAGGGTTCATCCTATTAAGTCTGAAGTTAGATTCAAAAGATGCTAGATGACTGCTGGAACTGAGCTGTGCACAACCACTTGATTCAGTAATTGATTGATTCTCTTTTTCCAACTCAATGAATGAAAGAGATAATATAGTGGAATTCTTACACTGCTTCAATGTCTTCTTTTAGTTATTGTGTTTTAAAGCTGCTATTGTTGTTGTCCAAATTCAAAATGCATGCTTTGATTTATTGAGCAGATGTGCAGCAGTATTGAATTTTAATCCACAGAAAGCAGTGTCTGAGTAATTATTATACTTTGCATATACATTGGAGTAGTTTTCATTTTTTACATCGACTGTATTTTTTTAACTGGGTTTGTCCGACTATTATATTACAAACTGTAAATCTACAGCTGGTGTTTACCCTCTACAGGGGTTAAGGACCCTCTTATCAGAGTCAAAATCAATGTTTCCTATTTGTATGAGAGACGGCGGCTGCTTTTGTCCTCAGGTCATGAGTCTTGTCATGAGTAGGGATGTCCCGATCACCTTTTTTTGCTCCGATCCGATTCCGATCATTTGATTTTGACAATTTGCCGATACCGATTTTCCCCGAACCGATCTTTATGCAATGCATTAAGAGGAAAAAAAGAAAAAAAGCATTCAAGTTGTCCCTTAAGGTTATTTTTTTTATTTAAATTGGATATTCTATCCAACATGGATATAGCTTCTTTCTTTCACAGCACCATTGGATCAGTTCAGTTGTGCAGCATTGGATCAAAACAAAATCAAGCTTGTCAGTACTCGTTAGCTTACTGCTACAATTAAATACTGCGCCCTGCCCACTCTGTTGCCAGATTTGAGAGAAATAAGCAACCAGGTCTATGAAAACAAGCCCCAAAGAAGCAACACATACATGATGTTGTGTAATTGAAAAGCTAGTGAATGATAAATATGATTGTTTAAATATTATTAATTTTTGTGCGTCTGTGTGTCTGTCTTGTCCGCCCCCGTTTGGTGTGTACAGAAGACAGCAATTATTACAGTAGATTTGGCACTTTACGCAGCCAAGTTCGCAGTTTTCGCTCTCACTTATCTTTCTCTTCTCTTTTTTTCTCGTCACTCCCTCGATTCCCAAACTCATACACCTCGTCATATTAACTCCTTCATACCTTG
>NW_011369947.1:26256201-26265652 GCF_000735185.1 Notothenia coriiceps | reverse complement strand
TAGGATCTGTCATATGGTGACCAATATATAACATGCTGAAAACATTAAATTAAAAACGTTAAACTATACATAAGCGAGTATTCCCGGAGTGACAACGGGGAAAAAAAAAGTGTGTCTGGTTAATATTTTTACTTAAAACTTTACTGTTTATCAACATACTAAAGTTCACAAATAAAACCGTAATTCTTTCGCCACCTTGGTGTAACGGTAGGACCTGTTATTGGATTCTTTTGTGCTGGACAGAAAGCCGGTCCTCCTGTGTAAGGCTTACGACGATAAAGACAGGGAGTGGTAGTTGGTAAGTTGTTTTGGCATGTGGGGTTTTGGTAATCCCCTTGTAAGGTCTTTGGATTTGTTTGAGGTAAGTTCTGCCTGCAAGGGTTCCCCCGGGTGTAATTTGGTGGTTTCTGGAAGTCAACCCCCTCTTGAAAGAAAGGTTTTCTTTCCCTGTTTGTAGGGTGACCCTTGGAAAGGACTGTCGGGCCGGGGGGTTTTTCCCCTGGTTAACCTTTAGAAGATCGGGGGA
This sequence comes from Notothenia coriiceps, assembly GCF_000735185.1. NCBI lineage: Eukaryota > Metazoa > Chordata > Actinopteri > Perciformes > Nototheniidae > Notothenia > Notothenia coriiceps. The sequence goes on along the minus strand of NW_011369947.1, from coordinate 26,265,126 downwards.
GGTCCTACATACAACATGAGCTTTTAATAACTATTAAGATCAGTAAATAAAAGAAAGGAATATTTCCAGGGTTCCCTTAGAAGAACAAAAATCAACACACAAATAAAGGGTTTTCTATGAGATTTCAGACCGACAAAGATATAAACATATATTGACAAGAGAGAGGTATATTGAAAGATCAATTTCATATACATTTTGAATGGACAAGTTTGTTAATGAGACTTTTCAGCCCGCGACCCCCAAAATAACAGTGCAGAGACTGGCAACCCCCGATGGGATAGTGATCTCCAGTGTGCTGGGCAGTTTGGCGGCCGAGGGAGCCGAGGGCACCACCGGAGGAGAAGCGAGCGATGACAGCAGCATCACCGTGGTGCAGATAGGGCAGAACGGGGAGAACCTGGGCATGGCGCATCTCCCCGCACTGAGGGGACTTGTTACACGGAGCCCATCACCGGGGAAGCTGCCAGACCGAGAGTTTGATCCTGCCTGCGGCGGGAGAAGGCGGTCTGCTCGGCCTGCCTCTGGGGTCCCTCCTTAAACAAATAAATAAAAACCTTTTAAATAAAACATTCATCTTAACAGATAAGATTTGATCATTTATTTTAAACGTCAGGCCTACAGCATGGCCACAAACCCCATCTAAAAACAGAGGCTCTGTCCTAATTACCTGATTGCATCGACCTGGGTTACTTGGCTCAACCAAATAACTTTATCAGGGCTAGACAATAACGGTTGCCAGGTTGCCATTGGCAACCATTCAGAAAAAATGTCATGTCAAAATGTGGCAACCACTTTTTAACATAAAGAAATAAGGACAGCAAACAGCAAAATGTGCACCCCAACATTTATTTATTTTTATTTAACCTTTATTTAACCAGATAAAAAGCATTGAGATAAAATCTCATTTACAATGCTGACCTGGCCAAGAAGGCAGCAACGTTACACATAACACATAACACAAACATATAAAATACAGAGAACATAACTAAGAAAACAAAAGATGAAAAAAAGCAGTTACTACATTGTGCACATTAGGACAGTAAGAAAGGCACTACTTATTACTGCAAGAGCAGCTGGTGGTAAGGACTTCTGACAACTTCAATTTAAAACAGGCTATAGAGACAAGTGCCGTCAGTTTGAGGCGTGATTGAAGGTCATTCCAAGACCAAGGACCATCATAAAAGAGACTCCTTTTTCCAGCCTCAGTTCGCACAGCAGGAACCTGGAACCGTATCCAGGCACTGGATCTGAGGTTGTAAAAGTCACAAACTGGAGCAAATCTGGCACATATGTAGAGTGGAAGCTTTCCTAAAATGGCTTTATACAAAATGATTTGCAGTTTGTAGTAAAAGGCTGATTACCGAACAGTGCGTTAAACAAACGACACAAGTCCTTGGTGAAGGTCCATGGAAAGTGGATGCACTTTGTATTTTGGGTTTTCTCTGCCAACATGTGGGATGTTTACTGACAAATCGCACTACAGTCCTCTGGGAATTTGGTAGAGATTCCTCACATAGTCGCATATATTTGTGCTGGCAACATCTTCAGTCAACAACACAGAAGCTGGGGTTGATGGTGCCAGCAGTTAAAGGGACTATTCAACCAAAAGTACATCTCTTACATGTAGTGGTCAATCTAGATAGTTTGTATGTGAGTGTTGGTTATATAGCCCTTAATGATGACTCTTGACTCTTAAATGAACATTTTGAAATAGTTATCTTGGACCGGACAACCTGTACAGCTGGTTTTATCAGATGCCCATTTGGAAGTCCCACCATTTGTCTATTGTCTTTCAAAAAGACACAGGAGAAATACATTTCTGTTTTTTTAATCTTGTATTAAGCTCTCATTGACTCAATTATTCCTCCAAAAGGAAGTGAGCAGTGGTTCGGATGCCTGGAACAAGGTGAGGAAATTCATTGGTTGAAATGTTCTCACAGGAATCAATCAAAACAAAGACATATTTATTTAGAAAACCATTAAAAAAAACAGTTTTATTTTAATGTTTTGAATGAGTAAGTCTTGGCTGCATCCGCGGTTTGTTCCCTGGCCTGCATGCACGTGTGTGGCAGCTGTGTTTACTGTGTTGTTGTCGTAGCATCAACGTTTCATTACCATCTATTGATTCTCAGGCAGAAATAGCATGTGTGTGTGTTTGTAACCTGATCTCAATGAATGATCTGCACGCTCCTCCAATCAAGAATCACAGAGGGCTGTTTGTCCCTCAGGGCTTTGTTTCTTCTCTTTATTCTAGTATTGGGCTGCAACCCTTAACATTCATTCATTTAAAGATGATTTTCTCGTGTAATCAATCATTTGCCTGAAATGTCAGAATATTGTGAATACTGTTATATCTTTTTCTCTAACCGAAGCTTTTGTTTTGGTAATTTATTATTATATGACAGTGGGTAGAAATAAGTCCATCCATCCATCCATCCATCTTCTCCCGCTTACCCGTGGTCGGGTCGCGGAGGTAATAGTTCCAGCAGAGAGCCCCAAACTTTCTTTTCCCTGGCCACATCAACCAGCTCTGACTGGGGGATCCCAAGGCGCTCCCAGGCCAGCGAAAAGATATTAGATTATTATTATTTTTATTTATTTATTATTATTTTGTTATATTATTATATTATTAGAAATAAGTCAGATCACATAAATATGAATGAGAACTTTCCCCTTTTTTTTGTTCCGTTGATTAGTTTTATCTAATCTCTGTACAGCGCTGCAATTTGTAATGTCATGTTTATCGTCATCTTTTTATTTCTTTACATGGTTTGTCTTTAAAGGTAGGGTAGGTAAGAATGGAGAAACCAGCTCGAGTGCGCTAGAATTTGAAAATACACAACCGAAAAAAATCTGCCCCTTCCTTCAGACTTCCTTACAGAGCCCCTCCTCCAACGCACACAAACACGCACATGACCAATGAGGGCACGAGATAAGTTTGTGCACAGATGGAAGGCTGACAGGCAGGTAGGCCATCCAGTTAGGATTTGAAAAGCAAGAACATCACATTTTCAACCACTAAGTCCTTCTTTCTCTATTCAATAATTGATTGTACTTATCTATCCCATTCTCACTCCCCCCTTTACCATTTAGCTTTCCNGGCTGGAAAAAGGAGTCTCTTTTATGATGGTCCTTGGTCTTGGAATGACCTTCAATCACGCCTCAAACTGACGGCACTTGTCTCTATAGTCTGTTTTAAATTGAAGTTGTCAGAAGTCCTTACCACCAGCTGCTCTTGCAGTAATAAGTAGTGCCTTTCTTACTGTCCTAATGTGCACACTGTAGTGACTGCTTTTTTCATCTTTTGTTTTCTTAGTTATGTTCTCTGTATTTTATATGTTGTTTTATGTGTTATGTGCAACGTTGCTGCCTTCTTGGCCAGGTCAGCATTGTAAATGAGATTTTTTCTCAATGCTTTTTATCTGGTTAAATAAAGGTTTAAAAAAAAAAATGTACCTTTGCCTTGGTATTTATTAAGAGAATAAAGAAAGCCAGAACTTGTGAACACTTAAAAACACATAAAAAGATCAAACTGAAGACCAACATTCCTAGCATAACCTTTAACCAGATCCGACAAACACAGACACACCTTTCCACATTCTGTTTTCTATCACTCTCTACACCTCGGCACACAATGCTGAGATGCAAAAAGGTACCAATCCAATCCATTAGCTAATGTCCAATCAGCTGTCTGTCAGCGTTTGTGTTTGTGTGTTCCTAGTGGACACACACATGCCAACAGTGCAGGAGAAAACATTACTGTCATGACTTGGTGCACATGCTGGAGTATAGATGTCAAGATAACTAATACTCAATGTCAACAATCTGAAAATGTGAATTCCCCAAGGGCCGTCAGTCAACACACTTTTTTTTCCTTTACTATGCTACACTGTTTGGAAAAAAACAACGGTTAGAGCGAGGGAAATATACATTTGTTGTGATTTGTCAAATGTAATACTGTTAAATGTAGCGTATGGGGAAAACATGTAAATAAATAGAGAAGCTCGGAGATGTTTTTACTTTTCTTAACATTTTATTGGCTAAAAAGGTAATTGAATAATCGGAAAAAATATTCAACATATTTATAAAAAAAAAAAATGCCAACAATGATAAGTAACAGCCCTAGAATGTTTATTAGAAAAACTACTAAAACTAACTGGACAACATTTTGGAAACAGGTTTTCCTTTAGTCATTGATTAATCCACTTAACATGTGATACATCACTACCTCTTATCCATGCAGTCCAATAACTTAAACATACATTTTAAAGTTGTCTTTTTAACAAGGTTGTCAAGGGAGACCTGAAATGTTACAATGAATTATTTCCCCATATCTCTTTAACAGCAGCTTAGATCATTTCAGGCGTGGCGCTCCGTGTCTGAATGCCAAGTGCACAACAACAAGTGTAACTGTGAAAGCAGCACCGCTAAAAAAAGGTCCAATTATAATCCTGATAAAATAGATGCAAATTGTGACTTCACATAATTAACAAGTTGGCTGTGAAAACTCTCACTTCCCAGCGCTGCTTGCCTGGCTGAAGAACTAGTACTTTACACACAGTCCTTCAGAGCTGATCTATGTCGAATCAATTTCAGAGAGGGAGGGAGAGGAATGACAGAAAGAAACAGGGTGGGGGAGTCAGTGTGACGAAGATGGAAGGACAGAGGTAGAGACAGCTGTGTCAGGGAGACAGAGACGGAGTGGCAGAAAGAAAGAACGGGTTGATTCAGTGTGAGTCAGAACAGAAAGTGTGAAGTCAGAGAGAGTAGAATAGAAAGTGAAGGTGAACATTTGACATCTCATGTGACTCGCGATCACAGGACTGTTTCGCCTTCCTCTTCAGGAGACACGCTCATGACTAGAGATGTCCCGATCCGATCACGTGATCGGAGCCGATCACGTGATTTTCAAAAGATCGGAATCGGGAGAAAAAAATCGGGGNAAAAAAGAAAAAAAAGAAATAATCGTTTTATTTCGATTATGTTGTTTTCACTCAATTAATCGTATTTTAATCGCAATTACGATTAGGCTTGCAACGATTATGAAAACAACATAATCGAAATAAAACGATTATTTCTTTTTTTTCTTTTTTTATTGGTTTTTCAGTTGAATTATACTTAAAGTTCAGGGTAATCAACTGTTACAAACATACTGTTCACATTTTCTTTTCCATTAAATGGATGTTTTCAAAGTAAATGGATAATCATCTTTCATAATTGTGATATCAATTATTGACCCAAATAATCGAAATTATGATTTTTGCCATAATCGAGCAGCCCTACATTAAATGAGGGGAGAAACATGGACGTAAAACATAACGATACAATTATAGGGTAATATATTGTATGGAAATGGAAATGCTGATAGAGTTGTTGAGAAACTGAAAGGTTCATATTTAAGGGAAATCTAGAGCAATGAAAGATGTCAAAAATGTTGCAAAATATCGAGAGAAGGATCAAATATATGACAATGAGGGAAGAGAAAGAGGGAGGAGAGACACGTACATTAGAAGGTGATGACAAAGGTGTTTGCAGAGCTGAAAGAGGGAGAGGTGGATGGAAGTGAGATGATGAAGAAGAGTGATGGGTGTGAAGTGAAGAAGAGGAACAGAGGGTAGACAGAGAAGGGGGGTGTGTGTGTGTGTGTGTGTGTGTGTGTGTGTGTGTGTGTGTGTGTGTGTGTGTGTGTGTGTGTGTGTGTGTGTGTGTGTGTGTGTGTGTGTGTGTGTGTGTGTGTGTGTGTGTGTGTGTGTGTGTGTGTGTGTGGACAGCAGCTGGTGGCTGGTGTAGTCAATAATACGGACTAATGGTCCTTGTCTATCCTGCTGGGCAGCAACGAGGAAAACAGAACCGTTTTGAACAAATGAAAGCAGAGGTGTTATTTTAAAAAGCCTGAACACTGCTCGTTTACTCTCTTAGCAGTCTGAGTCACTGTTTAAACAAACTACATGTGATACAAGTTGCATTCTAGTTTTTGTTTTTTACAAGATTCCATTCTCCTTTCTGTCCCTAATAATCCCCTTGGAGACTCTGCTGTCAGCTCTGTGGACAAACAAACAGCCAGCATTCATCAAAGCTTAAGGAACAAAAGCAGGAAAAGTTTGATCTTTTTGATAACATGTGCAGCTGTGTTTTATGTGCTTCCTTTATTAATAATAGGTTAGGTTGTTAGTGTGTTTTAAAAAAAGACACATTCAAAATGATGTTATAAGTTTAGGGGTTAGCCAAAAGAGCCACAGCAATTGCATCCAATGCTAAATATAAAGGACGTGAGAACCAAAATATCTGTTACTGCTTTTATTTGTATTTCATTGGGGACTGGTTCTCTCACTTCTTTAGCTTATGCTTTTTTCTATTTGTATAATTTGTTTATTTTTCTTCCTAAACTTCTGGTGTTTTTTTTTCTGTTTCTGTAACCTAGAAATCATATGAATGTTTTCTTTATGCCATTAGAACAAATATATAAATGCTGGTTCCACAGTGAACATGTTTTAATAGTGGATAATGCAAACCAAACCCTTGAGTTGAACTAAAGCCTTAGCAATATGAGACACACATCAAACCTTTCATATTCAACAGTGACCACAGTTTTAAACAGCAGAGGAAGATGACGTTGGCAGTTCTATAAAACAGCAACACAAACACACTGTTAGGAGTTATAGAGCGGGGGGATGTTGTGCATCTGGGTGTTGCTGGGAAAGAGCTTTGGTGTGTTCAGGGAACCTTCCCTTTATAAACAGAGGATTATTATCAGACTAGTGAGGAGAGGACACACACTCTTATCCCATCCGGACTTGGATTTGGCCGGCTTTACATGTTTACCTGGGGTTGTAGTCAGTGTACAGCGGAGTGTTATTATGTTCATACGGTATCTGGTTTGTTCAATCAGTATTTTGGAAACATTTCGTTAAAGAAAGCTAGGTTCAATAATAATACATTTACTTTGGGGGGCGCATTTCATAACACCCAAGGACACCTTACAGAGCGTAGGGGCAATATAGGGAACAATTAAAACAGTGGATTTAGTGAAGTATCAGACGGGGTAAGACAAGACAAACAACAGGAAATGGACTATAGAAGGACACAAAAGGACACAGGGTACAGGTTATAATGAGAACGAGTTTACAGTGTTTATGTTTGTCAGAATAACAGTCACGTAAAATCAACTATTTGAATTAATGTCAGTCGCTCGTTCTCTTGCTGTAATTTACAGAAAATGATCACTCGCAACATTTCTGAGTTCAGTCAGCTGCGTTTGGAAGTTTCTCCAGCCATGGGACTCGTGACATGAACACCCGTACATTTGAGAATTGTTCGCAATGTAACTAAGGCAACAATCTCTAGATCATTTTGAGGAAGTTACTTATCGACTCATCAAAGACAGGAAATGCAACAGGAAGGTCTTTTTTCTGATAAAACAGGACCATCACTAACACAATGATTGGTGTTCTTTGTATAAAATATGGCTTGCCCTTTCTGTCCCCTGGCTGTTGGTTAGTGATTGTAGTGACAGCTTCTTTTGATTCAAGCTGACAACAGGAGCCATGGCCTATTTTTCCTCAATCCATTTCACACACATGCACACGCAGAGCAAAGGAAAAACAGCCTTACATGAGAGCACAAATAGAGTGCCACAGTGACGCGTCCTAAAACCCGGAAGTAAACTCCTTCCGGTTCCTTCGACAAAAAACCAATGCAATTTCTCCATAGGATTTTGGAAAATAGCTGGAAATAAGGTCTGTGGTTGAAACACATTTAAGAGACGGATCACGTTTTGTTCAGCCGGATAATATATACTTTTATATTTATATATTTTATAATCGTAAATCTAGTCGCCAGAAGCAAAATGCTAACGTTATGCTACAAACGAACTACAGCAGGGTCGCTGCTTCAACGTCACGCCAACTTAAGATCCATATTCAAAAATACAGATTCAAAATTGTACAAGTTGAAGCATTTGTTTTAACAGTTTNGAAAGCATCATGAACTCAAGCTGGGTGTCCCCTATCAGTGGAAGTCTGATGCAGAGGCTCTGCTGAAAACCATCCAAAAGATTCTCAGATCTAGGAATGACCGGACCAGTCAAAAGAACGGAGTGCAGCAGGGAGTCTCTGAGAGAGAAGGAACGATGCAAACTAGGGTAAGACGATGGTAGCTGCAGTAGTGCACGTCGTATCACTGCCCCCCCCCCCACTAGAGATGTGCTGAGAGTAGACGGGGAAAAATTATCGGACGCAGTAGACTGTTAATACTGTGCTTGCATATACCTTTACCCATTTACATTTGTGGTAGCCAATATTGTACTTTTGGATTTCCTGCCATTATGTTGACAGCTTTAGCTACTTTACAGATATTAGCACTACACAATCAAATAAAGACACCTGTCATTATAAATACGCAAACAAGCAGACGTCACTGTTGTGACTCTCAGACGTGGCGGGCAAAATACATGAACGCGTTGTGGAAGTGTCATTGCTCTCAGCCAAAGTATTCCTTTGTTATTTTGGTCACTTAGCCCGCCACATCACAAAACTCATGGACCAAATGTTGCAGACTTTGCAGGAGGGTTCATTTGATAATGCTTTTCTCTAGGTATGATATCCATCAGTATGTTTGGTTCTTTTACTTCAATTAGATTTTGTAAAATCTCTGCAAAATATAAAAATTGAAATAGAATATTTTAATAAAAATTAAGTGAAAGTAAAAATGGCACATAGGAACGTACAATAATAACAGCAAAACATTAATGTAATACAATGAATACAAAACTTATGACTAAAATTATAAAATAAGGTAGTAATAAGTATATTATGCTGAAAAATCCATGTATTCGTTCGATCAAAATAATGCGAGTAATGCAGCACTTTCTATGACGTAACCATATGCTATCGATTGCTTACCTTCATGATTAACCACAGAGCACGC
>NW_011369947.1:26243701-26251201 GCF_000735185.1 Notothenia coriiceps | reverse complement strand
AACTCTTCTTTATACATCCATGGGTACAACTTCAGATAAAAATGAACACATAATGAAATATGACCCCCGGTTTGACAATTGACAGGTCACAGAACAATGGGAGCTATCTACCCTTACCCACAATTTAAAGTAAGTCAGACAGACTATCTCCTCTTTGCTCTTCTCGCAGCAAGATGTCAGAACAAAGTGAAAAACAAACAATGGCATAAAATATTATTAATATGTCGGGTAGTAATAGATTTATTTATTTTCTTCTCAGAGTGNGGGTTGGATTTTCAGCATGTGTGCCTTTTTTATATAGTTCAGCTTTGATTCCATCATCTCATTAAACCTTTTTTAAAAGCATACTTTAGTTCTGTGAAGGGATATATGCACTGTACTTCACTTGTATTAATATTGTATGCTGAAAAGCGTATATATTAGCACGTNCTAAATACTGCGGTGAAGAAACGCCATATCATGGATTATCAAGGATTATCTCTGAAACAGTATGGAGCTCAAAGGCTTTCTCTCTTGCCGGTTATACCACAAGGTGAGTTCCTTTTTATTTCCTGCTTCTTCACACACATGCTCTCCAGTACAGGTTAGCTCTGAGTGTTAGCCATGCTAATGTAAACACCGACCATATAACGTCCAAAACAGTCGGGCATTGTTTCTGATAGCAACGTTTCTGATAGGGCCGTGATATTACGTCATATCGGACTTAAATCTGGATCAGCTCCGTTGTAGCCCCGTTTTGAAAATATTTGGGTACGGAGGAAAAGAGAGAGGGTTTTATTTTCTGAAGCTGCGTGAGTTCCCCGACACACCGGGGACACATAGTTATGTGTAAAAGACATAAAAAAGTGCATTTTGCATGATAGGTCCCCTTTAAACTGGGGGGCGTGTCTACCTCCATCTACTGTAGCTAATTCACTTACTTCAGAAAAGTGCTTCACAAGACTCTACTTTAAGTAATCTGAACTATCCCTTAAGTCTAACAAGACAACCACCCCCCACTGAATCTGTGTTTGAATTCTTTAATCTACGCTTTATTAACAGAATGAAACACAACATGAAAAATTGGTAATTTAGCCGGCTCTCTGGCAGCCTGGCATTACACAAGGGGCAGTGAAGGGAAACATATTCACTACTCTGATTAAATCACCCCGTGGCAAAGGAAGACATGGAAAACCACAACCATGCCAAGTGACGCTGAGGAGACGGCTAATTTGTGATAATAGCGTTGATGAATCATACGCCTGGAACTACGTATGAACCCTCTGCACTGTACCTGAGCCGAGCCAGATGATAAACCCCTGATGAACTATTAAATAAAGAAGTGTATGATCATTTCCCAATTCACTTCCCTAATTTGCAATATCTGAACCAGTCAGAGAACATACTTATTTTATTTAATTATTTGTTTAATCGTTTATTTCGCAGGGACAATGCACGGTAATGAACACTTAAAACATAAAAATGTGCGTAACAAGCGTAACAGTGCCAGATTTAGCTTTGAGCTCATTTCCATCCGCAGAAATGTACATTTGACAAACATAGCAAAAACAAAATACATGTTAGGCAAAAGTGCAAGAGAGCAAGAGCAGCATACACAAGTATTTATGACATGGTAATACAATATAACAGCAACGACATGTAAAGTGCAAGAGAAGATACAAGAGCTACATAAAGTGCAATAGATGTTACTGTAGATGTTAGAGCAGTGGTTCTCAACTGGTCACGCCTCGGGACCCACTTTTTACTGGGTCAATACATCGCGATCCAACATTTTAAAGCGCTCAGATCTATTCAACAAAAAAACGTGCTAATATATACGGTTTTCAGCCTACAATATTAATACAAGTGAAGTACAGTGCTTATATCCCTTCACAGAACTAAAGTATGCTTTTAAAAAAGGTTTAATGAAATGATGGAATCAAAGCTGAACTATATAAAAAGGCACACATGCTGAAAACCCAACCCCAGCAGGGGGGTCTGGGGGGATTCTCCCCCAGGAGATTTTTAGAAATACTAACATTAACNAGCCGGGCCGGCTCAGGTGATTGGTCGTGCTTTTTACAGCACCACGGCTTAATATCTGAAGTGCTTTGACAACAAATCCATAAACAAATATCATCTGTGGAAGCCGTGGTGCTGTAAAAAGCACGACCAATCACCTGAGCCGGCCCGGCTAAAATAACTGGATGGCCTACCTGCCTGTCAGCCTTCCATCTGTGCACAAACTGATCTCGTGCCCTCATTGGTCATGTGCGCGTTCGTGTGTGTTGGAGGAGGGGCTCTGTAAGGAAGTCTGAAGGAAGTGGAAGATTTTTTTCCAAGCAGTGTATTTTCAAATTCTAGCGCACTCGAGCTGGTTTCTCCAAAATTACCTACCCCACCTTTAATGTTCAATGACTTCTCTATGTGCGCGTTTGTGTGTGTTGGAGGAGGGGCTTTGTAAGGAAGTCTGAAGGAAGTGGAAGATTTTTTCCGGTTGTGTGCTTTCAAATTCTAGCGCACTTAGAACCGCCACTGAATTGGATGGAGTATAGCTCGAAAACCTTTTTTCAGTGTTCATTGACGTATTTTAATTACAATTTTACTTATTGATAGTCTGACATGGCAACCTGTGTTGCCCATTCTGATTCCAACAAGTATACTTTCCTCCACATACAGACTTTCCAGGACTATATTAAAAAGTTATGTTGACCCAATTTTTTTTTCCTGTTGTTGCAATAAACCACCTTGCATTCATGAATTCCTGTCTTCAGTCTTTTTCTAAAGATAATTTCCGGCAAAAATACCCTAGCTTGGAAAGTATTTGACAGTGTAATTATGTTGTATGGGAAACATAGCTTTTTGGAGACTAAGCTAGACTTTTTTTTCTCCTCTTCCTCCTGTCCTAACCAATTATCTTCATTAGTTATTCTTTAATTTGCCTGAGCCATACCCAATACAAGCCAGTTATTTTACATTTCATTGCCACCTTATTTAGAACTCATTTAACAATTACATGGTGAGGAGATTCTCCTACACTGGGAGGCAATATGTCTCCCTGTTGTTTGACTCTAAATATTTCCCTTTATGAGTTTATTAAAACATGAAACGAAAGCCTGAAGCCTGTTTTTGCTTTGTTCTCAGCCGCCGTGGGAGATGTTTTGCTTTTCTTTTTTTGAAGAAAAGGATCAGTTATTCCAAATCGTGTGGTGCAATTAAAAATAAAAAGAGGGAGCTTTAGGAGTTGAGATGGAGGAGCAGAGCAGAATCAAACAGTGTTATCTGTTTATTACAAGGCCTCATTATAGCTGCAGGCTTGAGTGAGCTTCCTCTGCCCACTCAGGGCTACGTCCGGATTTTCATAGCGGGGATCCCCAAAGTACTTCCACAGCAAACAGTAACACACACGCATACACACACACACATCTGCAATGACTCTGGTCAGGGGAGAGGGTGATGATAATTATACAAAGCCAGAGAGTTTTATGAGCGTTTTATTTGCCTGTGTGCCGTTACTGTCAAGTTCTTTGTTTTTTTTGTCTTTGATTCAAGTTCTGCCTGAACTAAATAGGCTGAAAGACAAAAGAGAACTTTTTGCACAGCTCAATTCCTTTTATTCCTTTATTTAAGTATTTTGTACAGTTCTTCCCTTATAGCTTTCATCCGTTTATCTAATCTGATGCTCTACACTGAAATGAGTGTGGTTGTTCGAGGAGAAACCAAGCGTTCTATTTCCACATGACTTAACGAACAGATCAGTTTAAATTCGTGAAAGAAACACTTTCCTTCAAATAATGTTCCTTAAAATCAATCTGTAACCCTTGCTTATCAGTGAGGATGATAATGTAAGAGTTGATTATGAGGAAACATGATGTCCTGTACCCTGAAGGGAATGAAGGTAAATTAGAAAGGCTAGGCTATAGCTAATGTTAGCGTTAGAGAAAATGTAAGCTAGTTAGCTAGCTTAACTCATTCATTATTAACGGCAACAATTATTTAATCGTTATTTAATTTATTTAATTCCTATTATTATTGTGAAAGTCTGTTGCTTACTGGCTCTGAATACAGATACAGGCAAACACACACACACACAGGAGGTCACAGGAGGGGTGGGATGTTGATCAGTATAGAGAGCCGAAGTCCCTCCCTTTCCGGTGGACCACCATGGAACCTTATTTTGAAAAAAAAAGTATTTTAGTCAATGGCGAGAGAGAAATTATCTTTCGATCCTGTTTGAATTGTGCCATGAATTACACATATGTGACCCGCTCTATCGAAATCAGTCAGAAGTCGCAATGGCTCATTTCAAAATAAACGTGGATTTGCATAAAAAAATAGTTTTTCAGGGTTCGGTTTTTTATTTTTTATTTTAAATAAACAAAGTGTTGGCTTTCAGAATATGAAACTTTTATTTCCAAAATCACATGATAAATACATGTTTGAAGCTTGTAAAGGGAAGATGACAGCTCTCACTCGCCACTCTGCTGTTCCGCAGCGCTGCTTTCCCTCCCTCCGGCTGAAATTATGCAGTTATTATTTCTCGACATTGAGAAACTGTCACAATTCTTGTGTTGTGTCACGTTTTTAGTTTTGTGTGTCTGGTAGTGGGTGTTTTGCTGTTTTCCTTGTCATGTTTTCCTCCCTGTGTATTGTCTGGTCTCTTTCCCTGTGTTTTCCTGTCTGTTGTTAGTTTACCTGGTGTGTCTAATTTCCTGATTGTTTTCACCTGTCACCCCTTCTGTGTCTCCTGTGCTCATCAGTGTCAGCCCCGCCCCTGATTGTTCCCACCTGTGTCTTGTTACCCTGTGTTTAAATTCCCCAGTCTCCCAGTGTTCCTTGTCAGTTCATTTTTGTCTATTGAAATGGTCAATGCTTTGCTCTTGTCACAGTCAGGTCTATCCTCTTTTGTGTTCTTGATAAGTTTGATCCTCACTACGTGAGCGTTTTTCCTTTTGTTCTCATTTTTGTCATCTCAGCTAGAGATTTGATAGCGACCATTTTTTGTTGTTAATTTTCGCTATATCTTGGAAAAATAAAGTATCTTACCAATACTTTACCTCTGTCTCCCGGGTTGTGCAATTGGGTCCTACCTCTTAAGTGCCTGAGTTCTTAACAGAAACACCCATGGTGCTAGGTTAGTGGGTGTTTGTCTGTTGTGAAAGGGAGGGATGCTGCGTCTCTGCCGCCTTTCAAAACAGCTTTTTGGGATTAGCTCCCACCGCCTCCTGTGGGAGAACCTTTTCTGAGGAGGAAATAGGATGGAGTGGGATGAGAGAAGACGAGAGAATAAGGCAAGGGAGGAAGTTGTTAGAGAACAGAGGAGACGAGTTAAGGGAAGAAAGATTGAAAGGAGTGGAGGGAAGAAGAAGAAAAGGAGCTGAGAAGAGATTGGTGTAAAGCGCCAACATTAGGTAAGATGCAGTGCTTGAATTGGCCCGATACTCACCGGTACGCAGTACCGGCACTTCTGATTTTTACCCATGTGGTACCGGCATTTCTTACTGAGTACAGGTATTCAGTAAAATGCCGGTACTCAGCCGCCGGCGGCACGTCAAGACGGCCCGGACTGGCCATCAGGAGGACAGAGAGGTTTCCCGATGGCCTGGCCTGTTAAGTGGCCTGCTGGCCTGAGGATTTTTTTTTGTACACGTATGTGTTGTGAACGCAACGCTGCGCAAATGTGGGTCTGACTCTGCCTCACAGAGGGTGACTGGCTGTCTACATGATGTGGCCTGCCGACATGAGCACTTTCATACAGATCATACTAAAGCCCTCGATTGGTCTCTGTGTGTCATTCAAGCTCGGGAGGGTGTGTGTTAGTGTATGTGTGGCGCGAGCGAGCAAGAAAGCGTGCACACCGGTTACGTGTATTGTTGTTAGCATCTGGTGCTAGCTAGCTGCGCTAACCGATATATAAGGAGCTGTTTCAACAACAAGGTGCAGGGAGAGTCCTCTCCTGTCAGACTGAGAGGCTGATAACTACAGCTCAGGTGAGGTAAATTACTCTGAGTGTTTAGATAGTTAACTTTGTCTAAGTTATCTCAGTGGGTCTCAAACGGTTCGGTCACCATTTATGTAAACACATATTTCCATTTGAGGGGGTAGTGATTAGTAAAATATGCATGAATAATACAAACAAAATTTTAACTAGGTGAAAAAAGGTAAGATAAACTTGTTGAGAGCTAAAACTAATCTTTGCTGCTGCCTCAAAGAGGAGAGGAGGGAGACAGGAGAGGCTGATTCAGGAGCACAGACACAATCAGAACTATAAATGAACCAAAAACAAATAAACAAGTTTCAATGTGTTTTCATATTGGATATGGTATGTTATTGGTTATGGCCATGTACTTATGATTTTATGATTATTTAAATGTATACAGTTCTGTTTCATTTGGGTGTAGTCTCTTTATTTCCCCCTCAAAATGCACCAGATTGATGTATTTAAGTCCAACATTTAATCGTACCGGGCGAGCATGCCCCCGGACCCCCCTATAGGATTTGAGGTCCACCCCCACTTAAAATATGTTCACATGGACAGGTTCCTATATAGATTTGCCATTATTTTTTTAAATAGTAACTCATCTCCATATGTTTATTTTTGGGTAGTAAACTAGAGGGCTATCACTATAGGCAGCAACGCTGTAAATATTGACGAATAAATCCAGAAAAATGGCACAAAAAACTGGTAGTGGTCTGGCTGGGTGTATAATTCCCGGCCTGACTTATTGTCCCCGTCCGGCCCTGATTGACGCATGACAACAAATATGCCCAGCGTACCTATGACACGCCGCAGCGATAGACAAGAGCAGAAAAGACATCACATAACGTTAGCATTTCGAAAATGTTAACGTGGCTTAATAATAGTGCGAAAAGACAGCGGTTGTCACCTGGAAAAGGATTCCCTCTCTCCTTTCCTGCTGAAAGATTGTGTGTACTCAGGGACGAGGAGTCATTTAACCAGCCGCCAGTAGGAGTCAGGCTTTACTTTCTTTTATATCCATAAAGAAAAAGTAAATCTGTTTACAGTTGTTTCATTATGGATGTTGAGAGGTATCCATATATCTCTTCATTTGCTCTCAAAGTGCACCAGATTGATGCATCCAACGTCAATATTTCAATAATAATAATCTTCCCGGGGGAGCATGCCCCCGGACCCCCCAAGGGTGTCAGGTCCACTCCCCACTTATAAAAATAGCACTTTACCACTGCACCCCCTCTAATCTCAGAGGCACCCTGACTCATTTTGTTTAAGTACAGTGAGCCTTTCTAAATACAGTAAAGAGACAAACCCACCAGCATTATAGGATATACTATGACTTTGAGCCAAATACTTCTTTTGGGCTGTATAAATAAATTGAAAAATGTCAGGTCATTTGGAGTTACGGTGCGACTTTGTACATTTATTCCGAAATGGGTTTTTCATAGGTGGCGCTAGCGAGCAAGTTGGACAATTTGAACCGATTGACTCCAGAACAATGTAGTTTTCACCAGTTCTGGCGTCCGTGCAAAATTATACAACTT
>NW_011369947.1:26231179-26243661 GCF_000735185.1 Notothenia coriiceps | reverse complement strand
TCAGATCCAGCTCTCCTGTTAATAATGACCGGCGGGGCTCCCCCCCGTTGACAGTTCACTGTCTAGCACTGGCTTCGTAGTGCACTGATCGATTAGGCTAAGCTAACCTGTAGCTGCTCCCTCCACACTCACAACAACTTCATACAGACATAAATAAAGCAGCTGTATTCGCCATACAGGAAACACACATTTAAAATGTTTTTGCCTGCTGTTTTTGTGTACACACAAGCATTCATCAATGGTTCGGAAAGTGGCTCTGTACCTTAATAATATAAAGGCTTGTATTTGCGTGCATTTCCTGTTCGGAAAGTGGCGCTATACTGAGAGTGGAGGTGTCCTGAGATTAGCGCCTGCAAGCAGGCTCCATGGACCTGTCAGCTCCGGACTGCGCAAAATGCGTACATGAAGCGCTACGTCTATGCAAGAAATCTACCCTCGTGGGGGCGCGCTCATGTGATTGGCTTAGAATTGAGGAGTCATCTGATTGGCTATAGATAGAAAAAATGACAAGTACGAATCGGGTGAGCGTCAGGGGAGTCTCAAAAAACCCACACACGAATGCACAGCGATCCGTGCACAGAAAGCGGTTTGTGTTTGCAGGTGCAGAGGTTTTAAACGGAAAACAAATATGTGTGGATAAAAAATACACATTTAAAACTTTTTTCTGTGTTTGGATTTTATTTACATGTATATGAAACGGAACACATTTGTGTGCATTGAAAAACACAAGTGTGGATCGGGAAATACAAGTGTGACTCCTTCTGTGTGCATGTGTGTATTATGAGACTGTTCTGAGCCCATATATTTCAGGCATCTAGACAATAACCCATGCAACAACAAAAAAACATTGTCATCAAGAAAAGGGAACTTGAGGTAAAAACACATGTTCTGGTTAAAGGACTCTAGTTGTTGAGACTGTAGGGTTACAGTAAATGTGAAGGCTGATGTAACTCCTTTAGTTCATTTGTTTGCATTTCTAGTTAGAATTTCTTTCTCATTACCTTCAATGTTTTGGACATTACTGGAACCCCTTTGATAAATATAGGCTGACCAACTTGACTTTTAAGGGAGTTACAGATACCATAACGATATTTACAGAAAGCAGGAAATGAACTGATATTAAAAAGTATCCGTATGGATGTCTTCCCAAAACAGGGCAGAGGTTTTTTGTATTTAGAAAAAGATCAGCTCTACCTGTGTTCGCTTGTGCAGACTGACACCTTTTCCTGTCCTGTTGAAACTTGTTTCCTCAAGGATGTGTTGCATTACCTTTTTATTGCGATTCACATTGGCACCGCTTCTGAACATCTTCAAACAGCCTCGCCTCTACACACAAAGCCTGCAGTTGGTTAAGAATAGCAAAAGATTTTGCCATATGTTCCTGTTTAACTTTTTGTATTATGTTCTTTCCTCTGCTTTCAAGTTCCTGCTCACCTGCTGTTGTGAGAGGATTTATGTAGCGTAAAGCCAGGAATTATAAACACTTAGACTGTGTCGTGTGTCGTTGCATTTAGTGTTATTAATAAAGAACACATAAGTCGAATATACAGACCGCATCAATCCACGTTAGACAACTATTAATGTTTCCACCGGTCTCCTGATTATATGTTTTGTTTGTTATGGAGACAAAGTCAACACAGTTACACAACCTTAGAGAGCGGAGCGGAGCAGCGTGACGTCTGGCCGATGCTCGCACACCGCTGTTTCCTTCTTCCGAACACATGCGATAAAGCTTGTTTTTCTGAGATGTTTGGAAATATGAGAAATGTTGCAATGCTGTGTTTATTCCATGGAAGCGCCCTCGTAAGAGAAATATCTGCTTTGTTGATTCATCCATATGTGGAGGGGAGGCTGGTTTTCTGCTAATTTGTTCTAATAGCCAACAATGTTTTTAGTTTTTGTAAGAGGTTGCACGCTTTGTGTGACAACATACTTTCTCAGTAATGTGTATTTGTTTTACATTTGTACTTGTAATCACAGTTGCCGATAGAGATAAGGCTGCACAAATACTTAAATATTGGTCTTAACTATTTGTTGGGTGACCTTGAAGTGGGGGGTGCGTTGTACTGTTTTCAAACTAGATCCAAAATCCAATAACTCAAGTGCGTTTTGAAATCCAACAAATGTCATTTTATTGGAAAGAAATGAATGTGTTAACCTTGACAATTCTAAAATGTTAATGGGATATTCCGTTTCAATCGGTATTTGTTAACTTTAACCTTTCAAAATGCTATATTTTCACTGGGATCCAAAGCTATTTGTTCTCCTGCTTGCTGCACACAAAGGGAAACATGCAACTGTTTTTTATTTTCAGGTAAATTCTCTATAATAAGAAATAACATATTGATATCCCAATATATTGCAGAGTATAAAGGATGTTACCCAAATCTCCTATCCAATGAATAATGCAACAAAATCACATTTCCCACTGAAGCTCAGACCCAGGTAATCTATCCCTGTTTTCAGATGAACGTTGAGTGTATTTATATGAGGCTCAGGTGTGGAAGCACTCCCGCTCCCACACACACACACACACACACACACACAGTCACACAGTCACACAGTCACTCTAAGACTGTGGCCATATGCCGTCAGCCTCATTACACCCAGTGTTAATTCTTTCCGGTCTGTTTCTTCCTGTGAATGGCCAATTTGATTTACAGTTCATTCAACAAGACCCAATCTCATTGGCTGCCTCCTCAGGTGGGCGGAGATTTAGTTTAAGATCACTGTGGTGGTTGGATGTGATTTATATACCACACACACAAGCATACCGTACACACACTTACACACTCTAGCACAGTCTCTCAGTGCAGCATGTTGTTAATCCCTAGAGTACAGATGAAAAGCATTGGTTAATCCCGGTCACGTGGGTGGTGATTTCCGTTGTGATTGGTTCATTCCAGGCAGTCGCAGGCAGGATTTAGGGAGGTGTTAAATCAATGTGTTGTCAGGCGTGTAGTTGTGGAGGTATTGTAGGTTACTGACCATCTGGTGCCATGTAGGGCTTTAGACAGAATAATAACTGACCCACAATCAGGACAATATATTTGTCAATCTACTGTCTTGTTTTATTTCAAAGCAATTTTTCTAGCATCTTAATATTTTGTGAGTATTCACTTAAGCCACCATGTTAGCATTTCATCAACAGCGATTTAAAAAAAACAATTCCTTTATATTGCCTTCTCCTCAGCGGAGCCTGTGCATTTAAGTTTATTTTTAGGTAACTACCATGTTACAATCATTAATAAAGAAAGCCTCAGTTATACGCATGCATCTAGAAACATGTCTATGTAGTGTGTGTGAGTGATGGAGATTTAAAGTACCTCAGTATATCTGATCATATTTGCCAATTTGAGTTTATTACGTTATGTCAGTTGGCATAGGACTTATCATAAAGTGCGTAAAATTCACAAAAATGTCCCGATCAATGCATATGTTGATGTTGGTCGCATCAATAATACAATTCATGAGCTCCTTATAAAGTGTTTGTTACCCTTGCCAATAAGTCCTTTTGGTTGTTCATCAATGAGATTGCAGAAAGAATCTGTCATGATTAACACACCAAAAACCGACCATCAAAAATTCTCGGCTGATGGATCAGTCAAGGGTACTGCAATCCAAAATATTAAATATGTCACTTTTTAATTATTATACCAGTCCATGTTTAGGTCTAATTACTAATAACTTTGCACTTAATAATCTATTGAATTGTGACATTACTGCTTGAGAAGATAGTAGCTTTATGCATGTGCAGTATTCAACATTGCCATTTGTATGTGACATTGTTTAGTGTTTATTCATGTAGCATAATCCGCTTCCAAATAATAAATATCACAACACAAAGGGTGTGAATCCTTTTGATGGGAACTGTCATAGTTTTGAGCTCCTTAGTCACCGTGTAATAATGTGTCATTAGAAAGGTGTGTGTGTTTATTAGTGATTACAGGCGGATTAGCAGATTATTTTCTCGTTGTTAATTTAAGTGTAGCATTCTGCTCTGAGTGTCTGTGTCGCAGAATTGGCTTACTGTGGTCTCTAAGCCTGCTAACCCCCGCCGCCCCGTACACCTGCCGTCTGCAACCTGACATCAACCACAGCTCAGGGCTCTACTGCTCCGTTTAAAGGGGGACTTCCCTTACAATTTAAACACGTGTTTTGCCTTAACCCTATCAGTTTTAGTGTCCAAGGAGGAACATCAGTTTTGTAGATTTTCAGATTCTTTATAAATATATCTCTTCCTGATTATGATAGTAATATGTCACTGTTGTTGTTGTTGTTGTTGTTGATGGGTGTATAGTTTGTGTTAGCATATTGTGGTTCTCTTGAATTAGCTTGTCATGCAGCCTGCTGGGTAACGCCCCCTCAGAGGGTGGATTTACAGTCAGTGTTTTTCATTCTGTGTCTGTGGCCTTCAGCACCCTCCCTGACCTGCTAATCTCCTTCAACTCTAAAGAGGCTTCTCAATTCTTACATTTCCCCTCCTCGACTCCTCGGTCCTCCGGTAGTGACCCGGAAATGAATTTCAGCGAATCTCATTTCTCTAAATGCACTTCGAGGACCGAGCGTCGAGGAGGCTCTCTGGAGGAGCTCTAACCGAGGAGACACTGATATGATGGGTCCTCCTCTCAGTATATTGCTCAGTATAACAGGCCTACTCTCTTTATTTGCTTTAGTTTAGTACGGGGGGGGAAAAGTTTGAGAAACACTGCGCTAGTGGATTATCAAAGAAAAAAATGTCTATGCAAACGTTATTATTAATTAAAAAAAATAATGAATTTTTTTTAACAATTTTAATTTTTTTTATTTTGCATTTTTATTTTCTAATCATCTCGCGACCCCCACTCGGTGTAATAAAATACACAACGGCTGTAGCCTGATTATATGCTTTAGGAGCTGTAGGTGTGTGTGGTACAGTGTGTAGGTGTGTGTGGGACAGTATGTAGGTGTGTGTGGTACAGTGTGTAGGTGTATGTGGGACAGTGTGTACTAGGTGTGTGTGTTGTACAGTGCGTAGATGCGGCGGACAGACAGGTCTCAGTTGGTTTGGTGTCCTATGCTTGCTTTTAATACTTGTACAACTTTTGGCCCGTAATTTCAGGGGGGGGGGGATATATCCAGTCTCTGATTGTGTTACGTTATTATGAGAGTGCTCTCATACTTTAAATTGTATATATTTATATAAATATATTTGTGTGTGTGTGTCCGCATCTGTAGCCTGTTATTGTCTCATTATCCCGCACTGTGAATGAATTCAAAGTAAATATATAAGTGGTCATGAACACATCTGTCCATCAGACAGAGGGCTGCTGTGCCTCCTGTCATCATTAATGGATGTCTCTTTAAAATGACCGCTCAGAGGAGAGGAGTTCTCATTTCTCTAACCGCCTGCTGCTTCATCAGGCTTTACCAGATGATTGTGCACAAATTATAATATTGTACAACATTAGTTTAAACGGCTAAATCACCATTAGTATTAAAAGAGTGTTAAAGCTGCAGCAGCCTGGATCAACATTTCCTGTCAGTAGATATATAATGTATTCCTTTTGACAGTTTTAAATTAAACCCCAAGGCTCTAAATGACATGTTTGTTTTTGTTTGAGGTTATAGAATACTAACCACTCTGACCTTTGACCCAATTCCATGAGAGAACACAGGTTAACTAGCCTGACATAACTGTATAGCTGACTTATCTGTGGTTTTGTCATAAACCCGCCTCTGTAGCAGTGTTTCCGCCAGGGGGGCGTCTCAGGGTGGTCGCCCTCTCAGCCCTGGTCTGGAGGAAACACTGCTCTGTAGCAAGTATTTCTACAATGAAATACAATTTTGATCCAATCGGTCAATGCATCATTTGAAAATGGTTTGTTCTCCAGAGTATTATTTTTAAAACTCCACTCTTCTTTTTAGTGAACATTGAAATGAATGTAAGTACTGATGTCACAGCCATGATTTAAGTTGTATTAGTTTGAGACCTCTTTTGACAAAAAATCCCTTTTCAATTCAGAAGTGTTGGATGGCATTACATGTTGGTATACTTTCAGTAAGCATCTGTCGTGCTGTGTACACCGCTTCTTAGATGTAAAATAAAGTCAGATAATGCCATCACTTACGTCTGGATTTTGTTACCTTTTTTAAAAGTTTTTAACACTTTTCCTTTTATACTTTAATTTTGTCACAGACCCACTGACTAAGCTGACTTATCACTACTTGAAAATAAAGTTTTGAGTTTAGATGCAAGCATGTTCATGTACGATCGTTTTCCCCAACAACACACTATGAGCTTTGATTCTCTATAGAAAGTGACAGAGAAAGAAAGATGACATTGTGAAAGTGAGAGAAAGTGGTTCCCCATAATACAGGGTGTCCGCTGGGTCTTAAAAAGTATTAAAAGTTGATAAATCGATTTAGCGAAAATTAAGGCTATTAAAAAGTATTAAACGGCATTTTCCAAGGTATTAAGAAGTTTCACAGCAACGACAACATAAAACACCCTTTAATTTACTGAAACGACATGTCGGGGAAACCCCCCAAGGCGGCCCCATGCATAGCGCGCCGTAAAATGCTGCTTATTATTTTAAGTTTCGTTGCCTTGCTCCGCTCTGTATGGGGAGGGGGGGGACTAAACGACTACGGTAACGGGTCCCAAGGTGGGTAGACCGGCATTCGCAACGCTCTGGGGGTCCAACGGCTCCGTGTGTGCCCTATATGATCATTTTCTGATAACGATGAAATATCCCGCCTCACGAGAGAGAGGCAGTCACCGTTTATTAAATATTGTTATATTATTATACAGAGAACAGAGTCGTTATCAATTTTTTTTAAAGCTCAATAAATAACAAAGAAGACCTCTGACCGGCACTTTTCAAATTTATACGGAAGATTTAAACTTTAACGGACATGTTGANTATTAACATGAGTGTGTGCGGGACGATTTCCCTTCGATTCTATTGGCTCTAACTGTCAGAAAGAGATGTCACATGTCAAAATCGAAGAAGGGGGGCCAGAGATCAGGAAGAATCCACCCAAATGGCCCCAGAAGAGGTTTTTCTTGCTAAATCTGTCTAAAAAGGTCAAATATCACTTGTTTTGCATCATCTTGATACAGGGTACTTATTATATGTTGTACTTTGGATTCCTAAAGCCTTTAGTCTTCTAACCCATCATCCAAGGTTAGTTTTCACTATAAGTAGAACATATTTTTTGGACGGACACTATAATTTACAGTTTTCTCCCATGTTCAATCTGAATTTCTTTTTAAATAAAAAACATCTATATTGATTTTGACTTTTCTACATCACAGGTTTATCATTACTTTGAGAAAAAAGATTATTAATGTAACCCTTTTAGAAGGGAAGATATGGTCATTTGTTCTGGGAATGTCATTTTCAAGCCTGAAACCTGAAAAACAGGCTTGGGGCTTAAGAGGTTAATAACTTTTTTTTTAGTGTCATATAGTATTTTATACCTGTTTTTCATCTATTCTCTTATTTTTGTATAACTATAATGATCATATAAAAAGGTGTGCCTTTACCTCACTGAGCTGAGGTTATCAGTCTCAGTCTTTCAGGAGAGAGCTCTCTAAAGCGCTGTACGCAATATATGTGTAGTTATGTTATTATAAGATAATAAGATGTACTTTGTTGATCCAAAATCGGGAAATTGTGTTTTTTCTTCAATTTTTGGTGTCCCCGATGGGTTGATGCGCCCTTAGCCTTCGCCTATACTGCCTATGCCAAGAGTCGGCCCTGATAACACCCTAAGATGGTGCTAACATCCCCATTAGGAATTGTTCTTGTCAGCATGTTAGCATTAGCATTAAGTAAAACTCACGGAGCCACGAGCCTTGCCTTGATCAGAAGTGTACATTTTCAAAAATCTTCATTGCAATCCCAAAATGTTCTTGCATCATAATAAGATTATTTGGTTTGAAGCGGACGAAAGAGCAGATGTTCTGGGACATTATTTAAAGATGCTAAAATATCTACCTTTCATTGCTGCTTCAGTTGTGCTTATGTTTTCCGTTCTGCCCCCATTATCAGCCAAATTACCACTTCCCCGGACCCCTTATTCTCCATTTAGGTTTATTGCCATTCTCCACCTGTCCACCAGATGCCCTCAGACCTTTCCCATCAATCTTGGTCACATGGCTCACACAGACTTCTGCTCAGCTGTATCTCGTCCCCTAATCACCCTGTCAGTATAAATACCAACCCGTTTTTCTCAGGCAGTTTCTAGATTGTCAATGTTTTTGCCATCCGTGCTTATCAGCCATCTGAACCTGTAACCTCTAGTCTGTACTCTTTACCCTGAAATCTGTAGCCTTTGCCTGCCTGTCTGTAAGCATAATCCCACTCACTTTATTAAATTGCCTGAACTGTTTCTTTCTTCTGCTTTCACCCACCTGCCTGACATCTACGTATTGTGTGGTGCCTCTGGCAGCAAAAATGCCAAAAGTTAACTGGCAGGTCCTCAGCACACTGAAAGGATACAACTTCACTTTCCATCATAACTCTCGACTCTCAAAAATAGAGCACTTTCTGTGTACACACTTGCACAAACATGCACACGGACAAATAAACTCTCATTATGTGTGGTGGTAGTACAACACATTGCACTGTTGTGTCAGATGAGAGCGATGACAGCTGACAGGAACACGTTGATATGACACAAAGGCAACAAGACTTGCTGAAAGACAGATACTACTTCCCCTCCCCTCTCCCCCCCCCCTCACCCCTCATATCTGACCCAGTTGGAAGTGATGTGTAAGTGCTCCACAACAATGAAAAGGGAAAACAGGGGGAGGAGGTAGAGGAGCTTGGGGTATCAAAGTATGGAGCAAGGTATGTGGGAGGGGGGGATCCAAACTCATCAAAAGCTTAATCTCTTGCTCAAGATTTTGATCTTTAATTCTGGTTCTTCTTTACTTTTTCATAGCTAAAAAGCAACACCGCCGGCTGAATGCTGTCATTTTCTCCTTGTATCTGCATTGTTGTTGTTTGTGGAGTTGTTTCGATGAAGATAAAAGCAGAGCGAGAATTTGAGAAGAAACAGTTGTAGAAGTAAAGACTCATATTAATCTTCTCTGCACCATGGATCTCTTTCTATCTGTGCATTGTTCTCTCATCTGTCTCCATATACATTTCAGTTTAAACTGTTTAATATTTAAAAACGGAGAAGCTTGCTGCTAATGCATTATGGTTATAAAATCCTCTCTTGCTCTTTGCATATTCCTGTTTTTGGTCTGTAAATTGCATCACAGCATATACTTAATACCTGTCACTGTAATATAAATAAAATATAGTAAACTGGTACCATCTTCCAGTGGCAAAATGTTAAATATGCTTACACATCTATATTTCACCCTGTTGTAGTATTAACATCATACAACGTTAATGAACATAGTATCAATTGTCAACCATTTAAATATTTATACAATAAATAATTATATAGTTGTATTTTAAAATCATAGACCCTTTAATTAAAGTCATTATTCAACAACGAGTGTGAGAAATTACTCCCAGTAGGTGACAATTATGAAGGAGGTCTAAAAAGGCACAAGTAAAGGGAAAGTAGGAGTAGTGTATATTGTGCAGATATAATCCTAACTGGTGGGCAAAAGCTGTAAAGAAAATGTTATTGTTCCCCTTTAGTGGCAACAGCTGCTGTCCTGCAGTGACAGATAATAATTTACCAAATATGCAATACAAGTAATAACATGAATCATGTTGCACTGGCTATGAATTAGCAAACAGAATAAAAATTCAAAAAAAGAATACATGAAAAAGGACAAAATCCAATGAGTCATCATGTATTAACTTTACTAGGAGGGGTACAACTACGAAAATTATGCAATCTTATTGCTTGTTATTTGTCCCCTGAAACTTTTATAAATGACATCCCTAGCTGCATTTACCATGACAGTGTATTTGTATTCTTTCCCATCTAAATGATGTCCAAAACCAGGAAGAAAAGTAAATAAATACAAAAACAAAATAACTATTTGAAACAGAATCAATATGGGCATTATTATGTACAGTAAATACATAAAAAATAAATATTACTTATTTTATTTTTTATTATTATTAACACTATATATTTTTTTTTCTTTCCCTTCTATCTGGTGTTTCTCATTGTAATGAGGCCACACCCCAGGCCGTTATGATTATAATGTATTATTCTTATACAATTTCTCTCCGTGCTTTTATTTAAGTTTTTGTATATATGTATGTATGTATGTTATGTCTGAATGTTTACAAAAATGACAATACAAACAGTATTAAATATTACTTAATGTAAAATACAAAGGATTGATGGACACATTAAAACAATTGACAATTAATAAATTGCAATGTCTTATCCATTGATGTAACATGTCTAATAGGATTGAAATCATTCAAAAGTGTTAAAACCTTACTACAAACTTCCCAGTAAGCAACGGGAAACATCACTGCATCTTCATGTCAAGTGTATTCCTTCCTCATCTGATACTCTGGACTCATACACTGCTGTACCTGTGATTACCTATAGGGAGCGGCAGTGTCAAGCTGTGATTTCTTTCTCCGCTGGCATCTGCTGAGTGTTGAAAGCCATCACAGCGGGAGGATGGCACACAGTCAGCGGCAGCCCACAAAGATAAGAGAAAACACAGGCAGTCCAGTCAGAATACACACACACACACACACACACACACACACACACACACACACACACACACACACACACACACACACACACACACACACACACACACACACACACACACACGGTTTTAACTGCACTGAATGGACTGGAAGTGTGAGGGGGAAAGAAGGAAGAGAGATGGATGAGAAGACCAATAGGAGAGAAAGGAGGCGAGACAGAAAAAGTGATGGCAAAAAAAGAGTAGGCCAATGGTGAGATTAGGAGAGGAACGAATGGGGTTATGGAAAGAGATGCATTTAGGTAAAGGCCGGAAGAGAAAGAAAGGTAAGTAAAGAGATTAAATGAATGAGGAATAAAGAACACATTTTGAGAAAAAAGGAGGGCAAAAAATAAAGAAAGGCCAAAACAAAGAGATAGATGAATGGGAAAATGAGACACATGAATCATCATAAATCAGGAGAGAGAAAAAAATAAGATACTACATTTAATTTACAATCCTTAAGCCATTCTGTTAAAAAAAAATTACGCACAGGTTGTACAAGGCACTTCCAAAGAGGTACAATAATCAGGACTTTAGCAGCACATTGATTTTGGTTTTGGAACAAGATGAAAATGTATAAAAATAATTCTTCACCTTGTTACATTCAATTGGAAAGAGTATAAATTGCCTTTTGGAGGGCAGAAGTTGCTATTATCTGGTTAAAACAAGCAAGGAATCAGAAACTATTTACAAAAACATTAAGTATGTTGTAATTCAAGTATGTCAAAGGCAGTTTGCCAAAAAGACCAGGATGTCTGCATCAGGTCACATTTTGTACAGCCTGTCCTCCTCCAAAAAACGACCAAATAGGTCGATTGTTCAGCAGCTTATTACGACCTATAGTCACGTTTGAAAGTTTAGCACCTCTAGTGGTCGTGTAAGAAACAACAATTTGCGGCATATGGGCTGATGCTCTGATTGCAAACAAAATAATACAATTCAATAACGTGCTTTAACCACCAGGTGTCCCTTTATATCAGCTCTGCACCTTTATGGTGTAAATACAGCCTATCTACCAATTGGACCAAATATAAAAGTCAGCCGAATTAGTGTTGATCCTGCAAAGAGACGTATTGTGTGAAAAGAAATGTAAGATGCTGTTTAATTGCTTATATATTTATGATCCACGTCACGTTTTCAGTTTTGGCGGCAGTTCTCATGTTTGTCTAGAAGTCTTCTCATCAGGGCTCTATAAATAGAGAACTACGGCAGATATGTAATATTTAATGCAGCCGAACCGTGTATTACAATGCCGTTATATGATGACTTTCAAACAGAAAAGCAAGCACACTCGGAATAAAGTATTATTATTATTTTTTTAAATGTTTTCGGTCTGTTTCCGGTATTTATTAATGACGATGTGATGTGAGATGTGAGACTGGAATTGCACAGGGGAAAATAATGTATCTATGCCACAATTTTAGATGCGGATTTTGTTAAACTAATACGTTTGCGCTGTGGACCAACACTACATTGACGGGGAAGGGGGTATCAATAAAGATAACACCATTAAACAGTTACACAACATAACAGAAATAATATCGATAGCAGCGTCCCTAGCAACCACCTTGGTAACAATGAAAACGTTCTATGGACGCAATTTCCTGAAGTAATCTTCGTAATAACTAGCAAGCTAAAGATCATGTACATCCACTGCACACATAATCTGAAATAACAACTCATATTTCTTGCATCAAATGACATAAAAACGCATTTTAATGGCCAAACTAACTTTAAAATAGGCATTTTCCACCGAGAATAAAACGAAGTTCGCCCATGTTTTTTTTTTCTGCAGGGAGAA
>NW_011369947.1:26225784-26231139 GCF_000735185.1 Notothenia coriiceps | reverse complement strand
GTGTTCATACAGTACAGAGAGGTACTATGATGTTTACTACTTTAGGATATCTAGACTACTTTAGTGCACTTATATTGAGGAATAAAGTGATATCTTGTGGTTATTGTTAGCTCCACCTCTGCTCCATGGGCTCTGGATGTGGTGGATTTAGAATTCTAATTCAACATTCTGGAATTGTAATTCAACATTCTAGAACTCTAATTCAACATTCTAGAATTGTAATTCAACATTCTAGAATTCTAATTCAACATTATGGAATTTGTATTCAACATTCTAGAATTCTAATTCAACATTCTAGAATTCTAATAATTCAACATTATGGAACTTTAAATTAACATTCTAGAATTTGTATTCAACATTCTAGAATTCTAATTCAACATTCTAGAATTATAAATTAATATTCTAAATTTGTAAATTAACATTCTAGAATTGGAGCATTCTTAAGATGCTAATATTATCTTTAGAGGAGGGAAAAGGCTACCCAATTGACCCATGATGTGGGTAAATTAGCGTCAATCGTTTGAAAGCCAAGCTTATCCCTTCAGCTGGCAAATAATCAGCCAATACTGCAGAACTACCATGAATGTTGATGTTCTGAGACAGGGTCGATTCACTGTGGTTCCCTAATTATCTGAGGCTACATGTATAGATGTATAAATAGATTACTAAAGGAATATACTGTATGTGCTTATTTGGAAAGGACCAACCGTTGGATGAATTATTCAGAGGAACAAAGACAGGTTAAATGGAGGCATGTTAGACCGCAGCATGAAAACCTGAAATCACAGCTGACTGCAGGAGAGAGGAGTTAGGCTGCAGCACGGTGATTGGCTGCTAAGATTGAGGTGAAATGTGATAGGTTAACAGAAAGCCCGTGATGAGCTGATTATAAGCAGCTGCGGGGTGAATGTATACCAGTCTTCCTGAAAGAACTTGCACTGAGCTTCGTTTAGCAGACAAGCAACACTGGATCATAATTCAAATTAAAAGTCAATATTTGGGCAGCATTTCACTTCCTTAAATAAAGACAATAGACTTTGACTTTTAGGAATATACCAGATAATTACTGTAGAGTGTTTATGCAAATCTGTTGTCTCACTTTGAGAATGCCCACACTGAAACGGAATCGGTGAATGTCTGTCACAATTAACTAACCCTAACCACTCTTCTCTTGTAAACCTCTCGTTATTCATTAAATGTTTTCACTTTTTATCTTGCCTTCATCAAGGTGTTGTCATGTGGCTTGAAAAACAGAATACATACTGACATCTATGGAATGCAGAAATGTACATGAGAAATATGAATGATCAGAAATACAAAACATGTCACCTTCAGCCAACTTTCCTTAGTACAGTAGTCTATCATCTGGGTAAAAAGGACACATCTCTTTTCTACCACATGTCATACTATTTTTGGGAACTCAAACAAAGGCCATACATGGTCTGCAAAAAGACTTATCCATATACGGAACATTTCATGAAAATCAATACATGAAATATATAGGAATTCAGGAATTGATCCTAAAAGAGATGGATTTCTACATGTGTAAGCCACAGCAGGCTAAATGAAGAACTTCTGATAACGAACATGTGCTGGTTTTCATAAACATCCATCACTCCACAGCACTGATATCTCTGCAGGAGGTCGAAGGTCAAGGACATTAAGATTAAGTTCATCTCAGGATTCAAAACCAGACTTTGTTTCTTGTTACAATATACAAATAACTGCTAGGTTTCTTTGCAGTTTCTCTCTTTAAGTTTATGAACCGAGCGTTCCTCTCAGAGCTAATTCCTGAATCCCTCCACATCAGCAGCCCCACCTCTGTGAGAGAGTAAAGATTGCAACATGTTTACCCGTTTAATTTGATATTGATCTGCCGGTTTGGTTTCTCTGGAAGATCAGGGTTTGTTTGTTTTATTCAGGAGGACACACCTTTATATATACAGTCTATGGGACACAGCAGAATACAGTGATGATTAGTTATTATGGTGCCATTTGGGAGAGGCTTTAAACCACATGTGTCAAACTCAAGGCCCGGGGGCCAAATCAGGCCCTTGGTGGATTTCATTTCGGCCCGCAGGATAATTTCTAATTACTATTAGATCTGGCCCGCCGGTATATTGCACGCACCACCTTCACTCCATCCTGAGGGTCTCCTCAGCTCAGAGCCTGAGCCCAAACATTGATGAACTTGCACCCGAGATGAGATGCCAAGTATCTGGCTTGAACCAGCATCACAGAGCAGCACACTGAGTTTACATGGATGTTTCCTTCTGCACTTTGTTTCTTGAGACAACACGGCATGTTTGGTTTTTTCTTTGAGGGAAATGGTTTTTTTGAAGCTGTTGTTGGCCTGTGGGAAAATGTAATCATAAGAAATGACTCCGGAAAAGCTGCAGATAGAGCCATAAGAAATGAATGCAACTGATTATTTAATGTGTAATGTTGTTTTTATAGGCAATCATTTAAGCTTTGTTAGTTCCACGTATAATATGTGCAATAAGTTCAATTCAATAAGTTTTGCTATAAACATTGAACCAGTCCGGCCCTCGACTAGTACCGATTTTTAAAATGTTGGCCCACTGTGTATTTGAGTTTGACACCCCTGCTNNNCCCCCACCTTATCACCTGAATCTCCTCCTAGAGCACCATTGAGTTCTTTGTAACCAAATATCTCTCAGAGGGGCGTGGGGAGGGGCTCCTTATTTTCATCTGAAGTAACAGACAGAGAAGCAGCACTTTTGAAACAGGGCTGAAACAGAGGGGATTATGGGTAATGCTGCAATGATCTGTTTTGTATTTGGAGCCAAACACTTCAGAGACATGTTTGTATATATCTGAGACCTATAACATATTGATGAAAAACAGTATAATAGGGGACCTTTAACCCTTTTCCTCTCTCCTCCCCCCCCCTAGGCCTTGTTCGTGTTCTGCTGCCTGTCCACAGGCTGTTATTGCTGCTGTTGCCTGTGCTGCTGCTGTAACTGTTGCTGCGGAAAGTGCAAACCTCGGCCGCCCATGGACCAGGAGCCCGAGTTCTACGTGTCCCCCGAGGACCTGGAGGCCCAGATGACCGCTGACGAGAGAGGTGAGGCCAGGGATCTTTTTGTTCGGGTCTCATATATTTAGTTTTGGTTTGCACGTGCTCTAATGTGTGTGTTTACGTGTGTGTTCTCTCCAGATGGTGTTGGAGAGCCCATCGTGATGCAGCCGTCCTCAGCCACAGAAACCACCCAGCTCACCGCTGATGCCCACCAAAGCTACAGGACCGACGCTTACTAAGCACACACACACACACACATATTAGAGACACAGAAAACTCACACCTTACAGTTAACAACAGCAAACGTTTCAATCATTAATACACACAGATCCTGCTCTACCACATCCCAGGACAAATGCACACACACACTTTCAGGTCTGTCCCTCTGTGTTTTTTTCTGTTCCTCTAACATAATAACACACACACACACCAGCAAACAAAACCTTCCATTAGTCGGTTGAGCCTAAACTTAAGTTCCCGTTGATTTCTTATGAATGTGAAGTGATGGGGAGAAGGAGGGAGAAACAGGAAGGAAGAAAAATAAACAACTCTAAAAAGTGTCTCTTAAAAAAACAGCGTGAGAATAAGGTTGTTTTTTTTAGCGTGATCATGTGTTCTTTTAGATTATAAGAAAATATATAATACAAATTATAACAATTTTCTGTCACAAATATAGGTAAACACTTGCCAAGGCTTCTCTCTTAGCTGGACGCTGGCAGGAAGTAGGTCTGTGTTGAGCGAGGAGACGAGTGTGTGTTTCTCTGTCCTCTGGACCCTCGGGGACATCACCACACGAGCAACTCAAGAATAGCCCCTCACGATGGAAACAGTTTGCTCACTTAAAACTTGTTTCAACAGGTTTTAGTCAGAAGGTCTGAACACCATCATAAGAGATCCTTATTTTTGATAAATGTGTCATGTAGCCACCCTTAGCATGTCTCTCTATTTCAGCACAGTTCATGCTGCATCATTAATCATACGACAGAAATGTCTTCCTAGATCAGGGGTGTCAAACTCAAACACACAGTGGGCCAAAATAAAAAAATGGGTACTAGTCGAGGGCCGGACTGGTTCAATGTTTATAGCAAAACTTATCGAAATGAACTTATTGCACATATTAAACCTGGAACTAACAAAGCTTAAATGATTGCCTATAAAAATGCTATGTTCAAGCCACATAAAATAATTTACTTCTCGAACCGTCACGATGAACACCGCCTGTTAATTTTGTTGCGTGATGTTTTTTTTTTTTTTCACAATAAGACTTTTACTTTGGGGATGATTAGACAGACATAAACATTTGACAGAAAATCAACGATAAATAAAATATAATTAATATTTTCCCTACGTTGCTTTTTTATCCTGAAACTTAAGAAATAAGGGTAAGTAATGGTTTTATTATTCTGTTTGGTTTCTTGCAACTTTTCGTAGTAGTATTCCTTTTATCTGCCTCTCTGTTTTCCACAAGTAAGTACTTGGCTTAAGATTTCTTATGTCACTCAATTTAAGATTTGTATGTATAAGTTGCTACATGCGTATAAAATTGAAAGAGTGTTTTGTTTAACCTTTATTTTTTGGTTTTACCCGACAGTCACACACACACAACACAACACAAAGGACTCCCACTGTGGCTCTCCAGTATTACAGATTCCATTACTAAACTATTACCAGAATTTATATTACTGAGACGGTACCGAGAGTGTCGTAAAAAATAAGAAATATAACAAAAGATTCAGGTTATAATATGTTATATATAGCACAAATCTAAAGATAATATTACACAACCATAAGTAAAATCTAAAATTACAAAATAAACTAAATAAAGGCAATGAAGTTCCCTTTTGACTATAAAAGATTTATCCTTCTATAAAATAATACCTTAAATCATAAAAATATATATTTAAACACTATCTCATTTCTTTTGAAAAAAAAAAAAAAACACATAAAATAAAGGTCCCATAGGAGATCCTGTGCGCACAGTTTGAGTTCAAGGCAAAGGGAACCAACAAAACAAGCAAACACTGATAGGACAAAAAGGGGCGACCAATAACGTGCTTGGAGGGGGTCGAGTCTCGGACTCGGGTTTGTACATACTTTGAACCGACTCTACAAAATAGACGAAAATGTCTCGTCGTTGACTCCAAATACAAAAAAATGAAAGACGAAACAAGAACTCTGACCCGTACCAAACTAAAAAAAAGAAACTCCCCTTAACAAAAATAAACTTCGACAACAACCCGGACACCTTTTTCACATTAGATATTCTTATACCCGAGACGCATCCCTCGGGTATTCTTTACTTACGTGACAAT
>NW_011369947.1:26199583-26225739 GCF_000735185.1 Notothenia coriiceps | reverse complement strand
TTTGATTTGTCTCACCGTCTGTCATGAGACTTCGGGAGGAAAAGGTGTACTTGAAGTTGGAGAGACACTTCCAGTCCAAATTACGTCCATACGACGAAAAGAACCGAAGGACTATCTGAGACCACGAGAAAGTAAGTCATTTTGAGGAAGTCTTTGGTGAATCTTTGGTCATAAAACTGGTTATTTTGTTTTGTTAACTGTTTTGAAAGCTTGATACTTTATACAATTTGAAACCACTCGAAGTCGCCAACGGTGGAAAAAAAATTAACATATCATCCTACAATCAATATAGTAAAGTGTGTTGCCAATGTAACCGGTTAGAACTCAAAGTTGCGATGAGGTCTTAAAATGTGTGGAAAGGGTCTTAAAAAAGGTCTTAAAAGGTATTAAATTTGACTTCAGGATTCCTGCATATACCCTGTAATAACTAAATGAAACAGAACCTGAATCTGGTCGGTCTGTGATCTGCACTGTCGTTAAACACTACATTCAAATGAATGCGGATACTCTCAGAAGCCCTGAGGTCATTTCCTTTAGTACACCTCAGTTGCCTCGCACATTGATGAACTACTTGACTTCAAAGTCAGTATATTGTTGTTTGAGGCATGCACAGACTGCACCACATCTAGTATAATTACTGCAAAACATGGCCGATAAATGACCTAATACATATTCCTAATCATAGGTTTTCTAGTAGGCCAGTGGCATGTATGCAGCATACTGCGTGTGTTATGTCAAAATATGACCTAAAATGTGTGTCTGCTGAAAAAACTAGCAGCAGGCGTTCCAGAGCTGGCGTAGTGAAAAAGATAAACTGTTATCTATGCCTACAGACTTGTATGGTCTTTGTGTGACGTGATATTTGTGGGGGGGGAAGCCATACATTAAAGATTATAATATATCGTGGGTGCCTTAAGTGAGCACTTGTGTTTTAGTTTTCTCTTGGAAATGTAGAGGTACATACTCTTGTGTAATGTTGTGTCTGCTGTTTTAAGAAGCAGCTATTTTCATATGTGTTGCTGCCTACATTAAAATTGCACAACGTTGAATATTTCAGTACCAACTCCTGATTATCTTTTTGTTGACAACTACCACAAAGTTTGGCTTCAACATCAGCTCTTATCAGCAGCTGGCAGCATCTCAAACATAAATCTGCATACTTTATTCACACAAATAAAATATAAATAAACAATGTGGTCCAGTGAAATACTATTTATAACTCAGGGCATTAAGTCCTTGGTCAGCCCTATTCCTATTGGTCCTTGTATTTCTGCTCATTATCTAGTAACAGAGACACAGGTTCATTCAGGACGCAGATTATAAATCTCACTCTGAACTCAAAGGTTATCCTGGAAATCCATTTGTTCTCACCTGTTCTTAACTAATTAATTAAGGAGAGATCGCCAGAATATTTTTTTCTTGCTTGCCGTATTTGTTGCATGTGAAAGAAAGTGAGAAAAAGACACGGCAACTAGTTTCTCATGAGCATCTCTCTTCTACCTGACAGGTGAGAGGCTCAGCGTGTTCGGGAGAGAGTGAGAGAGGGTGAGAGAAACTGAGACAGAGAGCAGCCATGGACCAGCAGAGACAGAGAGCTCTCTCCACCTCCGGAGAATCGCTTTACCTCGTGCTGGGACTCGACAAGAGCGCCACAACAGACGACATCAAGAAATGTTACCGGTATGTGTTCAAAAAGACACAATAATTACCACAACCCAATAGATGTTTTATTTTGTTCACCACTAGAGGGCGTCAGAAGCCACTCTTGTAATGTTATGTAATGCAAGAGATCCTGGAATAAATAGAAGTTCATTAAGCACTTTAATGCAGCATTTACCATATTTGAAAAGTCTGTTTTTGAAGATGGAAAAAAAAATTCTCCAAGCTTTAAAGGGCTTTTACATTACATTTAGATTTGTTTATGTAGTATCTATTATTTTTTTATTTTTTTTAGCATGGTTTCTCTTAGGTCAGCAATTCGAAATGACAAAAAATAACTCAAAAGCAGGTTTTTTTTTCTTTTTCTGTAGTGTACATTTTGACCGGGAAAGTGTGCACATAATATTTTACGGGGGAATTGTAAGATAATAGAAGAATAAATCAGCAATGTTTCCAATGATTTTGCAAGAAATAAGCAACATGACAAAAGTAGAAAGTAGTAAAAAAATGATTTTACTATATTTATCTACTTCCTTTTTACAAATAGATATGATTATGTCTGAAAATCTTGAAGGTCCCATCAATGGACATTCCCAGCCAGTGGTTTGATTCCTGAAACCCACATTGTCTCCTACATTTTGCATCCCACAAACAAAACATCTACTGCAAGTGGGTGTATATCCACCAACCTTACCTGTTCTTAATGTGACTTCTACAGGAAACTAGCATTGAAGTTTCACCCTGACAAGAACCCAGACAATCCGGACGCATCCGATAAGTTTAAGGAGATCAACAACGCGCACTCCATCCTGAGCGACGGCACTAAGAAGAACATCTACGACAAATACGGCTCGCTGGGGCTCTACGTCGCCGAGCAGTTCGGAGAGGAGAACGTCAACACCTACTTTGTTCTGTCCAGCTGGTGGGCAAAGGTAAGAGGCCAACACACACACACACACACACGCACACACACGCACACACACATGCTTACTTACTTAGTTTTGTTCACCTATTATGCAAAATCCAATTTGTCACGTCTTTTATACATCAACATGTGTCCCCTCTGTGGAAAGAGATTCTGAAGTTTCATGAACAAAGACCCCCTCTCTTTTTGTCCTGATCCATTTATATAAAAACCTGTCTGAAAATGAGCTGATCAGATTTTGGCCACTTTATGATGTCATAACAATTTTTTTGGCTTGTGTAACCATTAGCCAATCACCAACCAAGGTAANACGCTCAAAAAAACAATTCCCCTCAAAGAAAAAACCAAACATGCCCTGATGTCTCAAGAAACAAAGTGCAGAAGGAAACATCCATTAAACTCAGTTTGCTGCTCTGTGATGCTAGTTCAAGCAGATACTTGGCATCTCATCTCGGGTGCAAGTTCATCAATGTTTGGGCTCAGGCTCTGAGCTGAGGAAGGTGTGCGTGCAATATACCGGCGGGCCAGATCTAATAGTAATTACAAATTATCCTGCGGGCCGAAATTAAATCCCCCAAGGGCCTGATTTGGCCCCCGGGCCTTGAGTTTGACACACGTGTCCTAGAGGATACACTGGAAATGAATACTGATGCACGTTCATGATGTGTTTCTTTACTCCTTCACAGTATAACCTGGGTCTTTTTAAAAGTCTAAAACAGTATTCCAGTAATAATGTAATTCTTCTATGTTTTGAAAAAATATCAGTTTCCCTGAAGTAGCGGAAATAAGTCACAATGTTTTTACTATTTCTACTATATTTGCTACTCCTCCTCTTGTTCTCTTCCAACGTATTTGATGTTTTAATCTTGATCCCTGTTTCACATTGAGAGCGGTGTGTGTGCTGTGAGAGCCATGGCAGAGTCCAGTGTTATTATTAGAGCCATTACAAATCATTACCATACATTAGTGACCTCTCGGTGTCACCCAGGAAACACACACACACACACACACACACACACACACTGATTGAGCCCCTTTTGTTTTTAGTTTCCAATTTGTTTTGTGAGAAAGTAAAAATGCTGTACATGTCGTGTAAAGTGTATGTTTAGATTTAACGTCACTGTATTTCTTTGAATTGGTTCAGAGATTTGAACACCTTTTTGTCTCTCCGTCTATTTGTCTCTGTAGAATTGCTTTTCAACGTTTTTGTTTTTCTTATTTATGTCGTCAATGAAGGGAGGATAATGATATTCAAAGTCTTATTTGTTCGTGTGGCATCCCTTTTAGTAGATTATAAAAACCCTCATAGCAACTAAAGAGCAGTTTACAAAATACAGACAGATTTAGTTAGGGTTTCATTTTTCAGAATAACACTTTTTTTTGTAGTTTGTTTTTATTTGTCGCACACAAGTAGCACTCCAGCTCTTCCATAATAGAAAACACAGGAACGTTGTGATCGTTTGTGTCAACAGCTTGTTGTGATTTAACCAGCCAGGCTTTTTATTCACTCTTTTATTACTCAATCAAACACTTTGTTCGTTATGTATTTATACATATCATGAGAAAGTGCAATATTAGCTAAATATGCCGCTCCTTTAATTGTCCTACTCTTCCCATTTCAAATCTCACGGTTGCTTCATGTTCATTAATATGAAAGGAGTATAGATGATTTCATGAAATAGCCCAGTGAGAGGGAACTAGAAGGAAGCTAAATCAAGGTAAAAATGTAAAAATCACAGTTAATATAATATGCGTTTTGTTCAAATCATGCCTGTTATGATTAGTATTTCTTTTAAGTTTGTCTTCCAGTTTTACATTAAGACTACTGGTCAAATTGGGGAATATAAATATAGTTGATGAGCTTTTCAGGGTTTTATTGAACCCTGCAGATGCTCCTTTTTAATCAAATGTCTCTGAACTTTAATGGTTTTGTTGTTCATATCATGTGACACACTGATAAACCCAGAAAATCCCTCCTCTCTGTTTCTCATTATCTCTCTAACGACCAAACATGCAACCGTGTGAGTGAGTTAAATCTGGAGTCAAAGTAACTTCCATTGTTAGATCTAAATCAATGACATAAATAACAATAACTGATGTAAGTGTGAATGTAGCGACGAGATGATAATTATATCGAAGCACTGTTTTATTTATTTTATTTTCTTATGTTTTTAATCATTGATTAGCTGGTGTGTCGAGGGGATGTATAGAATTTTAGATGTGATACATTTTGACAATGAAGTGGCAAAATGGCAGACCTGCTGTATATACACGCAGTGGCACAGTACATAGAGACGTTAGAGGTGTTCTGCTTTAGCATGGACTGATGATGTTGTTGCGTCTGTCAGGCAGCCGTGTGGGTAAATGAAATGTCTGATGTACTGATGTAAAATAAATGTTTCTGTTGCTTCGGAGCCTCTTCCCTTACTGTGAGTTTCTTTGATTAAAAACGTGGAAAGTTGAAATGAGAGGAGGGCTGCAGTGGTCCGGTAAGCCCACTTGTTTCCAAATCCCAGAGTCATTTAAAAGCATTATAGTAACATTACATGTCACTTGTTAGACGCTTTTATCCAAAGCGACTTAAACACACTCAGTACTGTGGACAATCCCCACAGGAACAATTTGGGGTGAAGTGTCTTGCAGGACACAACGACATGCTGACTGCAGTGGGACTCAAACTTGCTAACCTCTGATTTGAAGATCAGCACACTAACCCACTGAGCCACAGCCTTCCCTACACTAACACTGCCTTAGACCTGTTTGCATATTTTGATTTGGACATTTAGTGTAACTTCTCGTTAAAAAATGTGATCTAGTGTTGGCAAAAGTTGCATACTCATCCAAACTGCCAATCATTTGGTCATATTAAGTCAATCAAATCAAGTTTTATTTATAAAGCACATTTAAAAGCGTTTTTTGGTTGAGCCAAAGTGCTGTACATGTAATATAAACACATTACTACAATCACAATAAATTACAACAGATATATAAAAAAACACAAAAACGCTCTGAATAGAAGGCCAGGGAGAAGAAGTGTGTCTTTAGAGAGGATTTAAAAATCCTTTAAAAATATATTATAAATATAAATAAAACTTGAAGTATTTTATTATAATCAGCATAAAAAATAAACATAAGTGATATTTTGTGAAGTTGAATGTAAACAGGTCTGATGTTATAATGAATGTACCCCAAAGCATGAAAAACAAGAAAACAAATGGGACGAGACCACTGCCCTGTGGAGCACCACGATAAATTGCGTCCGACTTTTTAAGTTGAGTAAAAGGTCACGTTTATCTGAAACAAAATTCCTAACTACCGAGTAACCAACGAGACATTTTAAAAATAACACAGTGTGCAAAAACAAGCTGTCCTGATGCTAAAGAACAATGTGAGAATAATAGTGTAAAGATACGCTTTACACAAATTATAATGAAAAGTGTGTTAAATGTGCATAAAACTACATCAACCTTTTTTATAGAACATTTAAATAAATGGGTATTTAATGTTAAAAAAAAATGCTGAATAATGGTGTCAATATAAACTTCTACCTAAAAAGCAAAACAAACACTTTAATAGCTTTTTTTGAAAAGGCTGTATATACAGTATGTGTTTATAATGTGCATGGAAACATGATGACAGCTTGATATCCTTGTTGAATGGCTTCTCTTCAGTGGTCACATTAGATTACAGCATTAAAAGTTTCTCAAGTGTTAATTATTAGAAGATATTAAAAGGCTACAGTTAGCACCTCGAAGAGCACAGTGAGTGAGTGTCACAGTAGAAAGAGCATAGC
Organism: Notothenia coriiceps; assembly: GCF_000735185.1. NCBI lineage: Eukaryota > Metazoa > Chordata > Actinopteri > Perciformes > Nototheniidae > Notothenia > Notothenia coriiceps. The sequence continues at coordinate 26,219,362 of NW_011369947.1, read as the reverse complement.
CTGGCATGGTCTTAATCTGTCTCCACATACCAGCCACTGCCTGATATGGTGTGTGTGTGTGTGTGTGTGTGTGTGTGTGTGTGTGTGTGTGTGTGTGTGTGTGTGTGTGTGTGTGTGTGTGTGTGTGTGTGTGTGTGTGTGTGTGTGTGTGTGTGTGTGTGTGTGAGAGAGAGTGAGAAACCTGATGCCCACCCCCTGACTCAATTCAGTTTGGGGGGGCGTGTTTCTCTCAGTCAGGATTACTTTGCTGCAGATGGTGAGGAATCTGCCAACACACAAACACAGCAGGCGCTTCTTGTGTGAAAAAAGAGGAATGGAGTGAGCAAGAGGAAGAAGAGGAACTGGAGGGTGAAAAGGTAGAGACACTCTGTCCTCTCCCGGCAGATTTGGTATCAACGCTCAACTCCTTGGATAGGAACTTTTTTCTTGAACTGATTGACCTCGATGTGACTTCTTGATCTCAACTTTCAAATGTGTTTTCAGTGTCGACATCTGTGTATTTTTCTCGCTATTCAACTGGACAACAAAGATTGCTCAAACTGTTTCCCTGACACCCTGACTAAGTGAGGAGGGTATTTCCAGAATCTGAGACACAGTGTTGCTGTCCTTGGTGTCTACGGTCAACAGCTTCATGAAAAACTTACACAACATCTTAAGTCATTTAAATCCTGGGGAATTAAATGCAGTTATCTTTTGTAAAGCTATTTGAAAAATACCATTATTAGGCCTACTAGCATTAATAATTGTTGATTTTCTTCATTAGAAAACATCTGAAGATCAGCCGGCTCCCCCTGGAGGACTCTTTGGTTGTTGGTGCTTTACTCAAAGTTCCATAATTGGATTTCTGGAAAACAACAGAGAACTGGATTTGCTCATTGAGAAACAAATGTATTTTCAAACAACTTGGGCAAGCAGAAAGACCAGATCTGAAGAATGAACATCAGCTGCCTCCAACTCTTTAATGACTCTTTAATTGCAAACTAAGCGCCAACAGACTAAACACACAACGCTTATCAGCAGATGGAGGGGAAGGTGAGTCAACTGTTTTTTCCAGCTTTTAACTAATATAATAATTTGGTTTCGTTTTTTTTGAAGGTGTCCTGTGTGGGTTTGTTGTCATGTATGTTCCTTATAGTCTAAGGTTTCTTCCCCTTCATTGTCGAGTTGTGTGTTGCCTGTCTGTGATATTTTATTTCTCATGGTTTTGCTCATTAACATCAAAGCATTTTTCAGAACGTTTTTAACAAGTCCAAATTTAGATTGCTGTTTACTTTTACTTGAAATCTATTTAAATTCAGGGCACTGTATTTCTTAATTAATGTTAACACACTAAGGTCATCTATCAAAGTGAACATTTAGTGCAGTTTTTTGTTATTAAAATAATAATTAACAAAATTTGCAAAATCAGATGCAAAACTGACCTTCCACTACAGATCATTGCAGACAGACTTTATTGTACTTTTTCGAATATAAAATTATGCAGCAGTCTTCTAAAATATTACCGTTTTATAGAATAGGAAAACCATAAAAACATGGAGCTATATCATGTTAACTGTAAAAATCATATAGCTTTCATGAATAGTTACAACAGAAGATTTGAATTCCTACCTTAACCCTTAAGTTGTGTTCGGGTCTCCCGTGACCCGTTTCAAGTTAAAATTATATAACAACTACGCTCTAGTTTTTTTTTATCGGAACAAGGCTTCATGATATCTTAATAGCTATATAAACACTACAAAACAGATTTTGACCATTTCAGCCAAGTCTGAGGGTCTCTAAACAAAATTGTGTATAATTTGGTGTTCGGTTCTGGGAAGTCCCAGCAGAATTGTTGCGGGTGACTCGGGGTCAAATTTGTCCCAATCAAGATTCATCTTTGACTTTAGACACCCCTCCCCCACCCCCTTCATCCACTGTAACAATAATTTTTCGCAACATGCACCTGGTCTCCCCTCCCCCCACGGGAACTCGGCCTTTCTCAAAGAATATACACTAACACTTGAACCTGAACACACACATGCATGTGTGCAATATGTGGTGTAATGTGTTTTGGGACATAACATAAAATTACAACAGGAATTTATGGTTATTAATGCATAATAAGTTAGTTATGATGTAGTTAGTCATTATTTTTGAGTGCTTTGGACTGAAATAAATCATGGGTCAAAATGAACCCGCGATCACCATGACCGGTAACAGCTTTTGAACACAACACAAGGGTTAAAGGATAAGTGAACATGAACAATCTGAAAACACTAACTTGAAGTATGTTTTTCAAACTAGCGAGCAGTGACTCAAGTTTATGCAGTTTATAACTATTGGTCTAAAATGTGCAAAATCACAATGCCTGTTTGCTATCCTGGCTCGGATAAAATCATTGAAAGAGTTTCTAATTGATAGGAGGGCTGCTTTCCACTGCAGCATGGCCACTAAAATATAACAAACAAATAGGATAAAAAAAGAACCCCTCTTATTTGTATTCAATTGATGAGGATATTATTGATGAAAACCGGATTATTTCTCAAAATGTACAGTATGTTACAGTAATAATCCTTAATATCCACGGCTATTTGAATGTATAATAATAAACCTTTATTTATATAGCACTTTTCATACGAGTCATGCAGCTCAAAGTGCTTTACAAAATGACACATCACAAGTTAAAATCAAACAACAAGAAATTCCCCTCAGATTATTTGTTAAGAACTTTAAAAGGTGCATGCGGCAAAATACAACATGTTATCAGGTTAATAGTCACAAGCAAGATAATACAAATAAAATAAATGATGGTTTCTCTCTGGCAGATAAGACACAAGACAACTGAGTCGATGCATCAATATAAAATATAAATAATGTATCCCTCACAAACACATTTGGCTGATCAGTGTGTTTATTGGATCATTTCTGAACAGGAGGAGGTGAAGTGTGGCGTAGCAGCCATGTCGCTGCCGGGGGAGCTGGGCTGCCTGCAGGGTGGGGGGGGAGCCGAGGGCGAGAGGAGGCTGTCCTCTCTAGAGAAACAGCTGATCTGCCCCATCTGTCTGCAGCTTTTCAGCAAACCCGTGGTGATCCTCCCCTGCCAGCACAACCTCTGCAGGAAGTGTGCCAACGAGCTGTACCAGGTCAGTGACACAGCATTTACAATTATGAATTGTAAATTCATATTTGTATTTTCTGTCTCCACTGTGACATGTCTCCATGCTTAAATGTTCAAAAAGCTCTTTATTTGTCTCATACTGCCTGTGCTGCAGCTCCTCTTTTCACCCTCTGTCTGAAACCAGAGCCCTGCTGCTCTGATTGGTTAGGTGACCGGCTCTGTTTTGATTGGTCAACCGCTTAGACATGGCCTGTCTCTTTAAATCGAGGCGTTTCAGGCAGGTGGGGGAGTGTGTGGGAGAGATGGAGGATGTACATATAAAGCTGGATCACACTTGTCTTTCGTCACACACTTTTTATACCATGTGTGTAAGTTGATGCAGTGGATTATCACTTTCTAAATTAAGATGTGTGGATGGTTTCAACTCCTTTGTTCTTGTACTTGAAAATCACCTGCTGAGAGCTATATTTACTGCTACTGTTCAGTATGTGTGTGTGTTTTACGTTTGATTCCAAATATTAGTTCATAAGTTGTCTTGTCCCACTTAACACTGCTTTAGTGGTATGCAACTAAACGTTTATTGTCGTAAAAATGTTTAAGTTCATTAGTCAGCTACATCTCAGAACAAAGATATTGTTTATTTTTACCCAACATAATTTAACTGACAGATGTAGTTACAAGTTACTTTGCAGTAAGAATTGACTCACAAAACACTAAGCTTATAAATCCTCAGATCATCATGAATGTCTGTAGAAAATGTCAGAGCAATCCATCCAATATGTGTAGAGCTACACAGCTAGCATGAACAAAACAAGAGCCTGTCTTTAACTATAATCTAAGGAAACATGACTTTTCTTCCTGTACTACAAGAGACACATTTGAGTGGACTTTAAATGAACTCAGTTTCTAAGAATAAAGATACAGATTTAGTTTTCTGGGTCTTTATCACCCCCAACTTCTGTAGTTTTATTATTTCAAACCTGATGAGCACACACATTTTGTTCCAGTAATATTTTACCATCCAGCAGAGCTCGCATGCACGGCCACACACACTTTACAAATGTGGAGTTCATGTTCACTTGGAGGTTTGTGTGGGTTTCTGTATAAGTGGTATGTGAGATGGAAATCTAATAGACTTTACTTTAACTGCCGTGCTCATGTTCATGACATTTGATACCAAGAAGGCTGTCCTGAAGAACACACACACACACACACACACACACACACACACACACACACACACACACACACACACACACACACACACACACACACACACACACACAACACAAACACACATACACACACACACAGAGCGTACACAAACACACATACACACACACACACACACACAAACACACACACACACACAGAACGTACACAAACACACACACACACACACACACACACACACACACACACACACACACACACACACACAGCCTTGCCAAACAGCTACTAATCTTCCCTCATTGCTCAACTTTTTAATATAATTTGGAAACACATTTGTATCATTCAAGTGTAATTGCCAAGTAGGTTACTCACATACAAATAAGATATTAAGAGAAAATGAAATATAGGAAAAGTACTACCATAGTCAAGAAACATAAATATAGAATACAAAAATAACTAAAAACACAACCAAAATACTTAGACATAAACAAATATGTATAATATAACTGTACCAGTGAGAACAAATAAATGTTGTTGGTCTAATAGCATTTGACGGTTTTAAATGTTTTGCTAGGTAATCTTTGTAAATTCAGAAAAATGTAATGTAATCTGTGAAAGATATAGTTTTGCCAGGATGCTTCAAAAATGTGTTGTTGTTCAAATCTTTTCCATACACAATACTCTGTTGATGTAATACTCATTTTGACAACGACCGGCTGATGCGCAAGACTACCCCATGTTCTCAATAAGACTTAAATCATTTATGTTTTCTTTACATGAGTATTACAATAACCACAGATGTCATTTATAATAATGACAAAAGCGTGCAGGACATAAAAAAAAGATAAACTGTACTTTATTGTCTCTGAGGGGACATTTTTTTTTTTCAAATCTGCTAGACATAGTGCACCCAACATGAAACAATACAGAAACCCTGAATGCAGAAACCTTGATAAAATGTTGGCATTTTCAGAGACATGGTAGATTTATTTAATGTGTAGAGACGAGAACTTTGTAACACAGATTAACGAGGTGAAAAGTGCATTTTATAGCAGAATCTTTTGAGCAGGATGTATTCTCGTTTTCTGTGACTGTCAAATCGTGTGACTGTTGACACAGCTGATATAAATCCTAACATGATAAAGCTTCTCTCTCTCTCTGATTGTCTCTCCCCCCCGCTGATCCCTGGTCAGGCAGCAGCAGCTGAAGCTTATTACCAGGAACTATTTCAGGATCCTCGTCCTCTAACCTTCCCGCCGTCTCTCTGTCCCTTTCTACACATACATCTGTCCTCCCCTAACTCTCAATTCTCTAAAACTTTTTTCCGCTTCTGCTCGGTTTTCTCTTGTGATCGCTCATTATGTTACTATCTTTAACCATTGAACTTCCCATTCATACTACTGTATCTGTCTAAAGTTAACTAAAGTAAACTAAAACATTTTGCTGAAAGAGAATATCATGCTAACTACTGCTGGAGTAAGTAGTAGTAAATACATTATTGAATTTGAAGTGCCTCATGTTTGTAGCGATTGAGAAAAAGTCTTGCAATTAGTTTGATTTGATTTGAGTTATTTGTCAAACTACAGAAATATGATTTGAACTGCTTTGAGAATAAGATCACATCAGAGGAGGTCGACATCACGTCAGCTAGCTCACTGAAGTTACTGTAAAGTACCTGTCCATTGGGGAACTAGCTAGCCACAGCTTCATATTGTTTATCTTGGTTTGATTACACATTATAAAAGTATTTTTATAAATGGGACCTATTTCGCATTAAGTGTTACTCTAGGCCTGGTTTAATATCTAACTCAATTGTATTAAATATGTAGTTAAGGGCTCCTTGGTCTGGAAAAGGTTAAAGGAAACTGATTATAAACTATAGAGTGAACATTATTCTGTGTATGTCTATGTGTGTCTGGTCTTGTTTTACCCAGTTACCTGTCCTAAACTAACGTTGACTTCATCCAGACATTTGGAAGGCTTTACTCCCTCGTTGACCCCGACTGATATTAACATTGTTGCTAATTATCAAATACCAGCAAGCAGCTGTGTTGTAAGACAGCAAACTTCCAACTGTTGGGTGTTGACAGTCAGCAGTGGAGGATTAAAGAGAGCTGAACAGTCCTTTCTTCAAATAAATAATGACATCATTTAATATAACTTCTTTCTGTGCAGCCCTCCCTCTTCAGCGCTCGTACCACCATGCAGGTGAGCAGCGGGCGTTTCCGCTGTCCCTCCTGCTCACAGGAAGTGATTCTGGATCGGCACGGGGTCTACGGACTGCAGAGGAACCTGCTGGTGGAGAACATCATCGACGTCTACAAACAGGAACTCAGCAACAACAGCAAGGCCACAAGGTGAAGAGAGACAAGAATCCAACCTGCACAGGGAAGGTCATTCTGAAGTGTGACAGGTTACAGATGACTAGTTACCTTGTTGTAACGTAATAAATCATTTCATTATTTAAAGATTTGAAATTCCACTTGTAGGTACCAGCTCGAAACGCTGATGCTGTCATACATCTTCAAATTCACCAATAAAGATTATATTGCCAAAGGATTGATCTAATGTTGACAAAAGAAACAAACTTCTATGAGCAGAATTGACATGCTTTCTTGACAAGGAAACCAATATAGTTCCCTTGAACACAAAGACACTCATCCCTTATCCCCTTAATGTGGCAAGAAATGTGTACAAATACAAGAATCATATATAATAGGATTATCCCAGCACTCATGCTAGTTATTGATTGCTATGCAGTATAATAATAATATTTCAATAGTAAACATCTCTCTGTCTCTGCAGCCCCCTCCCCCCTCCTCCCCCGGCTCCTTCTGATCATGTGACCTGTTCGGACCATGAGGGGGAGAAGGTGAACATCTTCTGTCTCACCTGTCAGGTTCCCACCTGCTCGCTGTGTAAAGTGTTCGGGGCTCATCAGGCCTGTCAGGTGGCTCCTCTCTCTGACGTCTGCCAGCAGCAGAAGGTATCTGATACTCTAAATACTGTACTTCTAAAAAACCTTTATACTAATATCATTTGGGTTGTTTTTTTTTGGGTCATTGTCTCTTTTGTTCTGTGGTTTTTGCTATGGCTGTATTAAGTGTAATCAGGCATTGTGTCATCTTATGTCTTTTGAGAATAAAAGGGAAAAGGCAAAAAAGAGTTAAAGTCCTAGGACCAGGTTGATTACAGATGTATTGGTTGATTATATAACTTAAGGCTGTAAATAACTCCTCATCATAAGTCTTAATAACATCTCTTTTACCTGCTTCTGTTTCCCAGGATGATCTGAGTGAAGCGGTCAGTTCTCTGGTGGCCTTCAGCGACAAAGTCCAGGCTTTAATCAATAAGCTGGAAGAGACCTGCAGGATCATAGAGGTGTGTGTGTGTGTGTGTGTGTGTGTGTGCGTGAATGCGTGCGTGCGTGCGTGCGTGCGTGCATGCGTGTGTGTGTGTGTTACCAATTTGTGTATTCAAAATGTGTAAAAAGTTTGTATTTATGTTTTACTTAGTCACACAAGATTAATCCGCTGCTGAAAATAGTCCCCAACAAACAGAGCATTTGTTAGGGACTATTTTCTCTTCAAAAGTGTTGTTTCTGTGTGTAGAGGCTAACCCATGCTGTCTGCCTGTAAATGAATATGCTAAAACTCTCATGTATTTGACTTGGTTTACTCTCTCTGCAGGAGAATAGTAAGGCTCAGAAACAGAGTGTGTGTGAGAAGTTCAACCGAGTGAATTCAATCCTGGAGGAGAGACGAAAGGTCAGTTTTTCTTCTTCTCTTATTGTTTATTAATTCATGTCTGTGGTGGCCCTGATAAACAGTGATTGAATTTAACTGTATTTAAGTACAATGTTGACATTTTTCTTCCACAACTGCTGATAACCTCCATTTATAGACGGTACTTAGCTCTGGAACTTGTAGTGGCGATAGGAGTAATAATGGCAAAGAAATGGAAGCAGTTACAGTAGTAGCAGGGCTGAATATATTCACATGAAAAAGAGTAAAGATGTAAATTCAACATGTTGACAGACTTCTTGTGTATTTTAGATTACAATATTGTTTTTTTAAAGTATATTTAAAAAAATGATCGTCTTACATGCTGATACAGTATGAAGTAAATTATAAAAATTCAAACTGTCAATACGTTTTGTATATACAAATGTTATGTAATGTCAGTAAGTAGCAGCAGTAATAGTGCTTGCAGTTGTTTATTGTTGTCTTCATCTTTGTTATCGTTGCAGGTGATGATGCAGCGAATCAGCTCGGAGCAGGAAGAGAAAACAGGCCACGCCCAGGCACTGATGCGTTGCTATGGAGACAGCGTGGAGGCCAACAGCAAACTGATGGAGAGAGCAACGAGCAGCATGGAGGAGCCCGACATGGCCGCCTTCGTTAAGGTGTGTGTGTGTGTGTGTGTGTGTGTGTGTGTGTGTGTGTGTGTGTGTGTGTGTGTGTGTGTGTGTGTGTGTGTGTGTGTGTGTGTTATCAATAAGATAATGAGTTGAAATGTAATTTTTCTCCCTCCCTTTGTTTCTCCCTGTATTGTTTTTTGTACGGTCTACGTGTCTAGTCGAAAGAAATTTAAATGAAAACCTGATTGACATTCAAAAGTTTGTTTTTTATTCTCTTTTTCTTGAATTTTCCCTCCAGAATTCAAGAGAGCTGATCACAAAGTGAGTATTACAATTTTTTTGTGTTCCCATGATGTATTTTGACATTTTCTGTACCAAACATAATCATTTCTTAAATGTAGTCTACCCTCATTTGTGTGGCCGACATTCCTTCCATTTCCAACAAAATGCAGTTTAGTCTCACTTTGCTACATAGACATCCTTTAAATGTTCTCCTCCGTTCCCCCTCTACCTCCCCAGAGTGATAACAGCGAGCAGCTCCTGTCCGTCAGAGAAACTGAAAGCAGGTTTTGAGAGTTTGAGTCACTACACATTCAACTTCAGTCGACAGGAGCGAGCTCTGAAGAGCATCGACTTCTTCAAAGGTGAGAAGAGAGACTTGAAGACACTTTGAAAAGTTATCTTTAGAAACGCCTGTATGTTGCACAGGACACATTGCAGCTGCACCAACACATTTCTGTCCACTTTAATTCTACATCTGCAGCTTTACAAATACTGACTGCAAAAACATAAGATCTGAAATATTGAAAGAAATGTGTTAACATAGCAACCTTTTATATTATTAAAACAATTATAAACCCGTTAATGGTAATTGACATTGTGATGATATCTGTTATATCCCTTTGTGTGCTGTTTGCTCTTTTTCTCCCTAAATGCGCTTAATATATGTTCGCAAGATCCGTCATTTCATTTAAATAAACCCCAATAAACACAATTACATTTCTTAAGATGATTAAGGAAAAAATGTTAACCAAATGTTCTGTGTGCTTGTGACGGCTGCACTGAGCGGCAGTCAGACTGTGGGTGTAATATAAACTCAGTAACTCGATCTGAGGAGTTTTTTCATTTGAGGTCTATGGGTCTGCTCCAAAGATAGTTGGGTGCTGCAGGAGGGAAAGAGAGAATGAGTTATATCTCTCAAACCCCACTGCAGTCAGTATGTCGTTGTATCCCTGGGCAAGACACTTAATAATAATAATAATAATAATGATAATAATAAATTGTATTTCTATAGCGCTTTTCTTGAACCCAAAGACACTTTACATTTTGAGGGAGGGGAACCAAACAAGGACAGGCAAAAAAAAAACTTCACTTCACCCCAAATTGCTCCTGTGGGGATTGCCCACAGTATTGAGTTTGTAAGTAGCTTTGGATCAATTTAAAACGTTGAACAAGTAACATGTAATGTAATGTCATTATGTAAAATACCACACTACTAATACCAGACTGTTTTTAAAAAGTAAAATGCCTGCATTTAAAACCTTACTTAAGTAAAAGTAGTGTTATCAGCTAAACGTATTTAAAAATCACCCCTGTGATCCCCTGTTTTACTATAATTGTTGTTGTTGTTTGTATTAATTCATCAACAATTGTACACTGTAGCTGTCCTGTCAGAACTACATATCTCTTAAAAAATCCAACTTTTGATGCAAAAAACAGACCTGCCTGTTGTTTTGTGAGGAAGCATTATCACGCTTACATAATGATGTTAATGATGTGCTTTTAACTAGCTGCACTAACACATGCAGTAATATTATACGATTTTATCCATAAATATATAACATTTTCTAATATTAGTTATCTCTGTAACCTGGTAGAGATAATATATTGTAATAGATGGAGTTTATAGATAAAGAACAATCATATTTATCCAATTCAATCTTAATTAAACAAGACTTTTAAATGTCCAAACACCCATTCAGTCTCAGCAGCTTGTGTTGTTCTTGCAGTTGTGGAAGACGTTCCTGAAGAACCCAAAGTAGAACCAGAACCAGAGCTCATTGTCCAGAACGTGGAACCAAAGCACCATCAGGAAACCTCCACCAACAGCCCGCAGTCGGTTTTAAAACCAGTTGAAGAGCCGATCGCAGCACTGACCCCCCCTCCAGAGGAAGCAGGTCTGCTCAGGGGCTTTGAGGAGCCTGAGGGGGGGGTCCTGCAGACGGAGACCCACGACCCGGGAGTAAATGACGCAGGATCGGGTCTGATGAAGGACCAAACTGAGGAGGAGAAAGAGGAGGCTCCTCATCCCGTCAAGGAGGCACACATCTGTGAAGAGCCGGAGGGGATGAGCACGCTAAAGGTAACATACAGTATCACACCTGCTGTCAAGAAACTACCACATACTTGTATTAAAGTGTAAACCATCTTAGTTCTTTTGTAAATCTAAAAGGTATTATTGTTTTACACAGACCATGCAGCTCGAGTTAATGTTATAGTCAATGTTCATTTGTAAGTGATAGTTATAAAAATGTTTTGTTTGAGATGTCAAGTGTTGATTGAAAATGTGTTTGTACCCTCTAAATAAAGTAAAAGAGTTAGCTCGAATAAATGAAAAGTACCTTGAATTTGTACTTAAACACCTCAGTGCACGTCGTTTCATTGCGCCGCTGGATACAGTTATTTCCTTCCTTCTTTTTCTCTACTTTAAAGTATTTCTGGTGCAGCCTCATCTCTCTCTGTTCTCGAGTCACTACTGTTTCTACCTGCATTCTATCTCTCATCTCTTTACTTTCCATCTTCATCCATCTCACCCATCTCTCCGTCTCCCTGCAGGCGGTCACTCTGCTCTTCTACCTGCTGGCCTTCCTGGTCATCCTGCAGAGGGTTTGGGCTTACATCGGCGTCTTCATCTGCACATAGCGCCAGCAGGAGAACATCCACCCTCACTGCTGTTCAGCCCAGGTACAATCCTCCTGGCGTTTATTATGAAAAAAGTAGTTAAACTGCCAATTAACTTTTCTTTTTTTTTTAATGCTGGCATGTAAATGATGCAGATTAAAACTATTCTTAATAATTTCTTGTCAAATATTTATCCAATGAAAATATGTAATGTTACACTTAAAAAAAAAACAATTCATCAGCAACTTCCTCTAAAGCACTACCACTAAAATGCTCTTACTATAAATCTATTTCATACTTTCTAATTATATTACAAGAAGAACAAGGTAATAGAAGAAGTATTGAAGTATTGGTATTGACGTCCCAGCCATAATAATGTATAGAAAAATGATACATAGCAGTAAAACATAATTAACGCATCATCATTTGAACTTATCATGTACCCTGTAATCATTTCAATTCGTTTTTTTGGTTTTTGCAAATTGATTTCTAAGTATTTCTCAAGCACAAAGTTGTTACACACCCTAACTAACATCTTAATCACTAACATCTTGTACTATTCTGCTGTACTTACATATTTGTTTCATTGATACCCAGTTTATACTAAATAACTTGACTAAAGACAGTGTTCTCTCGCCTCTGCTGGCACCTTGTGGTAGAACTGTGTACTTATAGTTAAGATTGTTAACTAAAGCAACATTATAACATAATACAGGAGTATGTGTACAGTGTGGTTTGAATACTTTTGAATCAAGAACTTAAATACTTACTCCAGCACTGTTGATAGTTCACCGCAAGTATCTCTGAGTCTTAGATATTCATATAAAACCATCTGTTGTCCCTCTCTGCTCCAGATGGAGACGGAGACAGGAAGTCCTGCTCACACCGGTCCTCCTCTCTCCTCCTCTTTCGCCCTCAGCGAGGCTCCTCGTCGACCCAGCTTCAGCTTCTCGTGGCTGAAGACCCTCCACAAGAAGAATGAGAGGAGAGAGAGAAGCTTTTTAGAGGAGAGGTTGTGCTGAGGAAAGAAAGAAAGACAGAAAGAAAGAAGGAAGGATGCACTCCGGAGTCAGATTCATCAGCTCACTGAACGCATATTGTACTTAACAACAATAACATTTCAGAATGAGTGTTAGTTTTTTGAGCAATCTGTTATTTTTAAACATTACTTTAGGTCTGTGTGCCTATAGGGGAAAACACTGACTTGGTTGGGTAAACCGATGGAAGAGAAAAAGATGTTTCCCTTTCACAACAAAGGTCTTCACAACTTTCAAGATTGTGTTTATATTTATCATAAGCAGAGGAGTACTAACACTGAAGACAAAATTGTAGTTTAGTATTCATGATGGTATTGTAGTAAAGTAGCTAGGGTCACTCAAGTACTGTGTTTTACAGGTGATGTGTGCCTAAGGTCAGAAATGGGGAGAATAATAGTTGTTAATGTTAGAAAAACAAATGTTTCAACATGGTGAATGTTTTTAAATTAAGTTTAAAGAAGTCCAGTTTGCAGTGCACCACTTAAAGTGTGTGCTTTTGTTTGTCACCTGTCATTCAGTGTGGTTGGTATCTGTTTTCCGATTTATTTGCAGCAGGTTTTATGTGTATCTGTGTGTCTGAGCACTTTTTCCTTCGGAGCGTTTGATGTTTTGTAAGCTGGTGTTTTTTCATAATGCAAGACATCAGATGTTTGATTGATAAATGTAAGGATGGAATAAATATTATTTTATTCACGGACACTTTTTTAATGTATAAATAATTAAACTACAAAACAACAGCAAATAAGCCTTGTCTTTCAAAGTCCAACAGGAGAAATGTCCCTAACCAAAAATATTTTTGACAACAGCTGTTTCTGTGACGTCATTTGACCATACCGGAAAATAAATACTCGGAACCCCAAATCTGTAAACGGTGAAGAACACAACTTCCGGTTTGGAGGACACGCCTTTAAAATAAAAGCACGAAAACAAAATGAGCTTTTCCGAAGCATCTAAACTTCGTTGCACATTTGAGTTGAATACTTTATTTGAACAGCAGCATTGCTCGCTGAGTTTAAAATGTGTATTTGCTGTCTTTGTCTTAATGAAATCTTAAAATAATTACTACTAGTTATAATAACAACAAAGCAGGTAATTCACTTTGTTAGAAAATCAGTGTTTCCCGAAGACCAAGATTGTGTTATTAAATCTATTTGTTGTCCAAATATTAAAGATAGAAAGTGTACTGTCATAGAGGAAGAAAGAAACCAGAAACATCTATACATAGAAAGATAGATTAGAATGTTTTGATTAATATGTATAATTATTTATTTATCATAGACCATTGAGAGGTTGGAATCAGATCAGTTTTCTTAAACATTACATTAAAGTGGACCTATCATGCTATTTTTAGGCAATAGCATAGGTCTCAGATATACACAAATATAAAAAACATGTCTATGAAGTGTTTTGCTCAAAATACCAAACAGATCACCCATTCCAGCCATGCCTCATATCCCTCTATTTCACTTCCTGTTTCAAAAGTGCTGATTTGGGGTATAAAGCTTTACAAAAATAAAATAATTGATACAAAATAAAAAAGGAGGGGGCTGAGCTCATGCCGGAGATTCTACCGGCAGATACTGCGGTGATGAAACGCCATATCATGGATATCAAGGATATCAAGGATTATTTCTGAAACATTATGGAGCTCAAAGGCTTTCTCTCTTGCCGGTTATACCACAAGGTGAGTTCCTTTTTATTTCCTGCTTCTTCACACACATGCTCTCCAGTACTGGTTAGATCTGACTGTTAGCCATGCTAATGTAAACATGCACCGACCATATTAGGTCCAAAACAGTCGGGCATTGTTTCTGATAGCAATGTTTCTGATAGGGCCGTGGGTGTAAAGCCAGCCTACATTTCCGATATTACGTCATATCGGACGCAAATCTGGATCAGCTCCGTTGCAGCCCCGTTTTTAGAGATTTGGGTATGGAGGAAAAAAGAGAGGGTTTTATTTTCTGACGCTACATGAGTTCCCCGACACACCGGGGACACACATTTATGTATAAAAGACATCAAAAAAGTGCATTTCACATGATAGGTCCCCTTTAATGTATTTATATTTATCCTTATAGTTGGTGATTCATTTTACATAATCAAAAATAATAATTAATGTATTAAAGCGTATATTTCAACCTTCGCAGTTCTACTGTTTTCTATCTTTATAATGCACAAACACTTATCTTATTTTGAAATTCCTCACCGGATGTGCGTGTGCTCCAGCCTCCAGCCGTTAGCTTCACATAGAGCTGTTTTAGCTGAGCTGGCTGTTGGGCTGTTTTGAGTTCCTGTCGACGACTTTCTCTGAGTGGGAGCAGTCTCTAAAAACCAGGAAGATTAACACTTCGAGTGAGAAGCGTGTTGAAACAGTCTCCTATCCACATTTCACACCAGCTGTGTTGAGCTTTTAGCAAAAAAGGAGTTTCAGCTCTGTGGAAGCGACGCCGAAATGGACCCCGCCAGTCAAGGTAACGTTAATTGTTAGCTTAGCAAGTTAGCTCCCGTATAGCTTAGCTTCAGAATTGCGTGGACCTTTTGTCAAGCTGACAGCAAACGGTTGTGATTAATTAAACCGCCGCCACGTAGCTACTTACTCTACCCTTTTTGCCCGATTGTTTGTGTGAAAGTTTGGATTAGTTTGGAGCTAATAAATCATAATAATGGGATATCCGGCAGGACTGGACGGGCCCGCTTGTATAAATGACAGGAGCCCTAAGTGAGGATCGTGTTACTAATGTCAACAACTTCCCCAGCACAATATCATCTGATATGACTGACATCATGTAATCCTTTAATTAAGTGAGGAACGGTGTCATATTTTCTGTGAGGTTTTTGGGGAGTTTGAATCTAACGAGAGGAGCTTAGATCTTGTAAACAATAGGACTTAATGTTGCCTAAACAAGTGTTAGCAGTTTGTTTTGGGGGGCTTCTCAAAGGGCAACACCAACTTGCCATTTCTTCTTATTTACCTGAATACATGCTCTCAATGTCACTCTTACACTTCCTTAGCTAATAAGAGCTAGATGTGCTGACTAACTGAGCATGCACAACAGCATTGTTGCTAGCATGCTAGCTGCTGCTTTATCAATGTCACTCGTGGCTATATTGACAGCTCTTGACCTCCATCTTCAGCTAACCAGAGAGCGTCTTGTGATATTCATCGCCTATTTATTTAGTTGACTAAAAAGAAAACACAGGTGGTCCTGATTTTTCATTGTTACCCAACCTGACATTGTGCCAAACTGGTTGTTTTTGTTTTAAGACACGTTTTACCTAAGGCAGCAATCATACAGTGTTGCATTGAAACAATACAGCTAGACTATGGGAGTTATGGCTTCAGTATTGTGATCTTTTTTATATTTTCTATAATTTGATTGTGAATAGTAAATCTAATTTTAAATTCAACTGAGAGTGTTTAAATAAAATAACCGAGGTAGATATGGTTTTAGTAGAATAAAATACCAGACAAACAAGGCATTTCAACACAATTATTGTGTAAAACAATTTTGACAGTAGCAAAAGACAGCATTTAGGTAAGTGACATTACAATAAGCATACATATGTAAGGAATACGATGTACATTGGTTTCTCCTTTGAGGATGTCCTAATGAGACTTCCTGTGGTTTGGAATAGTGAGTGGCCAAGATAGACATGTCATGCTGTATCAAGCTTCCTGTGTCTCAGGATGAGCTCTTATAGGAAACCATTAAGGTGTGCCTTCATTTCCCTGTCTTGAAGTATGACACACTGGGTTGGATTTAGGGGCATGTCTGTCCGAATAAAATCCCACTACTGATGTTCCCTAAATGAGGCTGAGCCGGGGACTCTTTCTGACTGATGCATCCTCACATGATGCTGTCATGTCTTTGTTTTAACATTAACATTTTTTTTGCGTCGATGTGTGGTGGTGATAACTATTTTAGTTTTCCTGTAAAGAAAATTGTCAAACACAGTTTAAAAAAATCTCCATTCCACAAATGCCAATAATAGGTGTTGCATTTATTGTCAATCTATGTCAACGAGGAAATAAATCTATTTAGTGTTTCAAAATGGAAGTGCCACAAACACTCATTCCTACATCAATATCTGCAGAAAATAGACCAGGATGCAATGCAGCAACAAGGCCTTAAGTGGAGGGTGTAGCTGATCAAATACACGCCTCAGTGTTGCACAATCTGCTTGGCCTGCTACTATAAAAAATAAGCAAATCTTGACCATATATGAGAACTTAACTCTTGACTTCACTATGGTTGTCTTAGGGCATTCTGGGAAGTGTAGGAAATCACTTAATTTGTACTTTCCCCTTTTCTGTTCTCGTATGAGCTTGTTTGTTGTGTCTCTTAAACCTGGCTGCTGTTGTTTCTGCGGGCGGGGCTGAATCCTTCCTGAATCAATATACCTTGAGGGTGGAACAGCCGAATGTCTTGCGAGCTTGTATGCGGATGTTGTTGTTGAGACACCACATCAGTCACCAGCACTACCTGCAGATAATGCAAATCTTGGTCTTTTGAAACACTCTTATGTGTTTGTGGATGTTTTCGTGCACTCAGTCGGGTAGACATGGTTGCTGCACTGCTATTATGGAGAAACTCAGTGTTGCATTCAGGACTCCTATCCATCATGCTGAAGCAATGGTTAAGATGTCATGCTAAACTGCTAAAGGTGAAAGTAAGACTGTTCTTTAAAAGAGGACAGCCCTACACTTCAAATCACTGCCTGTTCGCTGGTTGGTTTGTAAGTTTAGGTCTACTTTTCTTCACAAGAGGTTCGCCCATTGATTGCAATTGCAATGTGCTACTATTTCAGCATAAGGCTATTTTTACCCATTGTTACAGAAAATGGTTCCAGTTTGTTTGTTCCCCTTTGTTGTGTCCTCCATGCCAGCTCTGACTGCCAAACTCCTTTATCTGCCAACATCATGAAGTTGGCTTCGTTTGAATGACACTACATGTAATCATTGTCATATAAAGGTTGACATATAAAAGCTAGGTTTCAAACTTTAATTTAACTTCAGTATAACTTAAAGGTTTATACAAGAATAGATCATAGCTCGGTGTTGTTCTTATTGGGAATCGTTTCGTCTCCCTACTTATATTAATGATCCCGGACCTCCTGTTTACCGAAAGCAAAAGATGTGATGGTTATGGAAAGGAAAGCATGCAGTTCAACTCCTGTCTCCGCTAATTGCCACTTTCTTTTCCTGTCGGATATCGTCTGCTGGCACCACTAGCTTTCCCCTGGCCTTGGTTTCTGTGTGAAATAGATACAGAGAGACAGATAATCGTATAAAACCACTCAAGGCAGACCTCTGCTTCCTCTTTATTTCTCTCTCCCATCAACTTCTTCTATTCTCCACCTTGTCTTCTTCCCCTCCCTTCCTGTTATCCCATCTCCTCCCTCTCCAGATATCAACCTGAACTCTCCTCACAAGGGCCTCGTTGCAGAGAATTCAGCCGTCCTGTCTGACGTTCAGGTGGAGGGAGTGGTGGAAGGAGCGGTGGAAGGAGCAGGAGCAAATGCATTGAACCCTCTCCCCCCCGGCCTGACGGAGGAGGAGGCTGAGGAGCTCCGCACAGAGCTCACCAAGGTGGGGCACAGATGATCACAAGTTGTTTACATGTAGAGTCAGAGTTGTTGTTGTTGTGTGTATTGTGTTCAGAAAAGAATCAGAAGCTTTAATTATTAACTCAAGGCAGATTTTCTCAGGCCTGTGCTTGGTGGATAAAAGCTTTAAGGGACTTCTGATTCCACTGTTTTAGTTCCTTTTCATTATAGTTTGCTTATTTTATGCTCAAACATTTGTTCACATGATTTACAGCTTGAAGCTTTACGATTTCCAGATTGTATTGCGGTTTCATCTGCAGTCATTTTAATCACAACCTTTCCATATATTTCTCCTTGCACTGATACATTTTCTCCAATGGTATTATTATGAATATCTTCTGTACGGCTGCTACATAGTCTAAGGAAGTCCATGGTTAATTGTGCATAAAGAATCACAATGTGGCTGCATCTGTCACATTTCACAAATTGCCTCCAGTTCTTGACAACTCTTGACCAGTGGGTGTTTCTCAATGTCAAGGAAGGATGCTCCAGAGCCACTATTTCAAGGATGCTACGTCATGGAGTCCCGCCGAAGGACTGTTCCAATGGCCAGGCTCCATTTAAGGCGGGGCTTTGCATATGACGCACACCTGTCAGCCTGTTCCACCATTCTTCGTTTTCCGAGGCTAGGAAGGATTCTTGCCTCGCTTCTGAAGGACCTGCCTCGGAGGGACATGTCCTACCAAGGAAGCGTCCTCGACATTGAGAAACACCCAGTGTCTTGATTAGGGATGGGTATCGTTAGGATTTTGTCGATACCGGTACTGCTTATCGGTATCGGTATTTTTCTATACTCTTATCGATACTTTTCAATAATTTGGTGCTCAAAATTATAGACATGAATACAAGACGTGAAGATTAAACAGTAATTGTATTGTAATTTTCTTGCAGAAATAACTGTATAACTTATACATTAGCTTCTCAGAAGCAGACACAAATAAATAAAATAACTTAAAGGGGCCTGGCTTGCCCTATCATGCTTTTTGGGGTTTTCCCTCAGATAGAGGATGAAAAGAGGCTTTTTTTTTAACATTTGTAATTCATTTACATCTTCATCCAGACATTTCAAACTGACAACCTAGCTCGACAGGAGATCCTTAAAACATTGTCCTACAGTGACATCATGCAAAACTGTGATATGAAGAAATTGGTCAAAAGGCTAAGATGGCAAAAAGATAAAGGCGAGTACGTATATTATTCTGGGTTGTACTTTTAAATCATCACAAAATAAATGATGTGCTGAACTGAAACACGTCAAAATGTGTCTGAAGGTTTAAACATAGAACAACATATTTGAGCTTAAAATATGTCAATTCCTAGTAAACGACCAACAATTAATGATACATACATTGAAACATTGACCTTTAACAAATGCAGTTTTCCAATTCACAATGACATCTTTAAGTTTAACTAGTTTATAAAGCATTCAATGAAAGGCCAAATTATTCTAGGTGTAGGAGCTCACATTAATACACTGTGAGTGTTAATAAACTAAAAAAAAGACAAGGCGATGTGCCTGCAAGACTGCACTCAGGTAAACAAAACATATTGCCCGTGCGCAGCAGCTAACCTGCCTGCGAGCCTTTGCTCAGGTCATATTTTAC
>NW_011369947.1:26192283-26199576 GCF_000735185.1 Notothenia coriiceps | reverse complement strand
AAATAAGGTATGTGGTTGAAACACATTTAAGAGACGGATCACGTTTTGTTCAGCCGGATAATATCCACATATCTACTTTTATAATTTTCTAATCATAAATCTATCTATTAGATTTATGATTATTATTACAGCAAAGCGGATGTTTCTCCGAATCGAAGGTTAAAAACACAAAAGCATTGTACACAATTTAAAACAATCAATTTTGTGTAATTATCAAGGATAAACTGATGTTTTTTAGTGGATGAGTAATGCAGATATCACTGTGTAATCATTTGACAGTGAGGGGAATACTTTCGGTTTTATTATGAAAACTTTGTGACCGGAAAAACAGTTTTCACCCCGTGAGGGTTGACGCCAACTTTACATGGACGCTGCGTAAATACGTAGTACACGTTCTGGCGAGACCTCAAATCATCTTCGTAATATCTATCAAACTATAGATCCTACACATCCAATGGACGTGGATTCTAAAAGTACAATATACACTTCTCGCTAGAAATCAAATCAAAAAGCATTTTAATGGCCAAACTATTCTAAAATTTAGGATTTTCCAGAGAGGGTTATTTGTGAATATACGACCCTCCGGAGCGTTTGCAATCAATGGGAGCATATGCCGCAAATTGTTGTTTCTTACACGACCACTAGAGGTGCTAAACTTTAAAACGTGACTATAGGTCTAAACAGCGGCCAATCTAAAAACAATCTTTCTTCAGTTAACTTCTAAGAACTATTGTTTGAATCATATTTAGACATGTGAACCGTAAAGTACATTTTTAATGATGATGTTACCTTTCTTGTCAAGTGGTATCTGGTGTCAACATAGTCTCTTTTTAGAAGTGACAGACTTTAACTCCTTAACAATTGTTTTTGTTTTATTCCTCCTGCTCTTTTACAACTTTCATTTCATGGTGCTTATAGTCAAGGTAGGGCTGCTCGATTATGGCAAAAATCATAATCTCGATTATTTGGGTCAATAATTGATATCACGATTATTAAAAACGATCCATTTACTTTGAAAACATCCATTTATTTTTTTAACAGTACGTTTTTAACAGTTGATTACCATGAACTTTAAGTATAATTCAACTGAAAAACCAATAATAAAAAAAAGATTATAAAAAAAGAAAATTATAATAATAAAAAAATAATNGACAGAGAGTGAATACACATACTATACAGAGATGCTGTATGAGAAACCAATGTGAGTTTGGAAAATTGCACAGTATAAATCTATTCTAGTAGACCTCAACAATGGAATTATGATCAGTAGAAATGGCCATGACATGGGACCTTTAACAATAACCTTTATACATGTGACACCATTAGAACATGCAGTAATCTGTGCACTTACAGAGCTTTTCCGGAGGCTTTGACAACTGGCAGCAGCCTCACAAGTGCCTCCTCTGAAGCACAATATTTCTTCAGGTCAAACACTTCTAGATCACATTCTGATGAAAGTGTGATGAAGACCAGAGCTGACCACTGAGCAGGAGACAGCTTATCTGTGGAGAGACTTCCTGAACTCAGGAACTGTTGGATCTCATCCACTAGAGAACGATCATTCAGTTCATTCAGACAATGAAAGAGATTGATGCTTCTCTCTGGAGACAGATTCTCACTGATCTTCTTCTTGATGTATCCAGACGTTTCCTGATCGGTTGTTGAGGTTATTTTCGTATTCAGAAGGTCTCTCAGGACAGTCTGATTGGCCGGCAGTGAAAGACCAAGGAGGAATCGAAGGAAGAGATCCAGATGTCCATTTTCACTCTGCAAGGCCTTGTCAATAGCAAATCTGTGAACCTCTGTCAAAGATGTTTTTCTGAAAGACATTCTTATTTTCTCAACTGCCCAAGTTGTTTGGCCTGGGTCACACATCACATTCTTTTTTCTGTCAATGACTGACCCCTCTACATAGAGAGCCGCAAAAAACTCCTGCACACTGAGATGGACGAAGCTAAACATCGTGCCTTCATCATGCTTCCTCCCACATTCCTCTTTGAAGATTTCTGTAAAAACTCCAGAGCACACTGAGGCTCTGCTGACATCAATGCCACTCTCTTTGAGATCTTTCTCATAGAAGATCAGGTTTCCCTTTTCCAACTGGCGGAAAGCAAGTTTTGCCAACGACTTCATGTATTGAATGCACTGGGTGTGGTCATACTTCTTTTTTGTCTGGTGAATCTGAAACATCAGGAACTCTGCATACATCTTAGTCAGGGTTTTTGGCAGCTCTCCCAGCCCTCTGCTTTTCAACATATCCTCCAGAACTGTAGCAGTGATCCAGCAGAAGACTGGGATGTGGCACATGATGTGGAGGCTTCGTGATGTCTTGATGTGGGAGATGATTCTGCTGGCCTGCTCGTCATTTCTGATTCTCTTCTTGAAGTACTCGTCCTTCTGTGAATCAGTAAACCCTCTCACCTCTGTCTCCATGTCAACAAAATCAGAATGGATCTGATTGGCTGCTGCAGGGCGTGTGCTTACCCAGAGGCGAGCAGAGGGAAGCAGGTTCTTCTTGATGAGATTTGTCAACAGCAAATCCACTGACATTGACGCTGTCACATCAACGTTAACTGCCTCGTATTCACTAGTAGAGCAGTTCAGATCAAGGCGGCTCTCATCCAGTCCATCCAAAACAAACAGAAGTTTAAACTTGCTCTTGTCATAGTTGGTGTTTCCTGATGACTGCAGAGTTGTAAAGATGTGATTCAGAGCTTCTTCCTTCATGTCTCTGGTTTCCTGGATGCATTCCTGAATGAGCTTTACCAAACTAAACTTTTCTCCCTTAAACAAATTCAGTTGGCGGAAGCTGAAAGGGAAAATTAGATGTATGTCTTGATTGGTTCTTCCTTCAGCCCAGTCCAATACAAACTTGCGTACAAGGAATGATTTGCCAATTCCTGCGATGCCAATGGTCAGTACTGTTCTTATGGGTTTATATCTTCCACAGGGGGATTTGAACATGTCACTGTGTTTAATTGTTTTCTCTGTTCCTGCTGGCTTCACCACCAACGCCTCGATCTGCCTGACCTCATGCTGTGTGTTGATGTTTACGTCCCCCCCAGCTGTGATGTACAGCTCTGTGTAGATATCATCAAGACGTTGCTCATCCTTTTTCTGTGACCACCCTTCTTGTGCGCACATAAACTTGTCCTGGAAATGTGATTGAAGCACGTTTTGGTAATATGTGATGGGCTGTGGCTCTGGTACTGGAACGATCACATCTGTGTGACATTGAAGGAAAAATCGACGATATAGAATCAGTCCACAGATGCATCTATTCTCACAATCATCAGTAAACAACTTGCTTTGGGTTTACCGAAGGTTTGTTTCTCAAGAAAATATAAAACTGCAAACAAACTTGAACATAAAGGTTGAGCAAGTTGTCTCGCTTGCTCTATGGGAAAACCATTGGAAGATCCCTGGAAGATTCAAGTATATTTGGACGTTGACCACTGAGCAACTTTTATAGGAATGAATGGGGCCCGCTGTTCTTTAGGAACATGTTAAACTTGTACTCAGTTATAATGCTGTCATAATGTCTTACAACAGCAGTGTGGCCACACATTTCAAATAATTACACTTAATTATTAAAAACCTTTTACTATATACCAGAGAAAACCGCAGCTTTACCTTCCCTCTGAAAGAAGGTAGTCCCTCTGCTCTCTGAAGTCTCTCCAACATCTGAGACTATGAGAGAGAGGTTATGTGTTATTTCATCATTTTGACAAATTATTAATCATTAAGGTTATCAGCGTTTTCCAGCAGCTGATCAGCGTTCTTCCAGCATCCCAAAGACTTTAAAAGTCTGCACAATGTTGACTTATTCTTATGCTCAGGGTAACTCTTACTGTGAAATACATACATTCTTTAACAACAATGCTACTTCTTTATTTCAGGTCATCAACACATTAACCTCACATACATAACTCATTGGTGATTACCCCAAGACATAAAATACCACACTAAAAAGATCCTGCTCCCCTAAAATAGTAGTGTGTTGCCCATGTCAAACAACTGCTTTTACCAAAAAATGCAAAATAAAACAGTGTAACTTGCCTTCTGGTCCTGAGCTGGCATATGAAAGCCTCTGCACCAGATCATTTCTGGGTATCTTCTCTAAAACCTTCTTGGTCAGCTTGAGTGCTCCATGGAGTTTGTAGGTGTTCACCATCAGATCCACTGTGTCCCGCATCTCTGCATTCTCCAGCTTGGACTCTTTAATGGCTTGGTCGCCTTCCAGGACTCCAGGCCGCTGCAGATACCACTTGAAGGCCTTAAATTCATTTTCTTTCAAATTTTCCAATGTGTTTAAAAGGTCTTCTGCATTCATTGTGGCTCCCTGCTGAAATAAGGCAGTTGTTTACAACCTCAAAGTCTGTAACAAAAAAGTTCTGATTGGCCAACATGATTGGAATGTAGACTCTGGCCATTTAAAGCTCCTAGTGGTCTTTAGTTTCATTTTAAATAGAGCCATCCTTGACTTAGGGCTGCTCAATTAATCGTATTTTAATCGCAATTACGATTTTGGCTTGCAACGATTACGAAAACAACGTAATCGAAATAAAACGATTATTTTTTATTATTATAATTTTTTATTGGTTTTTCAGTTGAANGGGTGTTATTTAAAAACAAAATAGGGAAATACTTACCGTAATTTTCGGACCGTTATATAAGCCGCAGCGTCGAAAAATGGGAAAAAAGGCGCGGCTTATAGTCCGAAAATTACGGTAAGTATTTCCCTATTTTGTTTTTAAATAACACCCTGCAATATTAACTTTTTTATCCTACTACTGGTTGCTACTACACCGATTTTACATTCTTTCTACCTTGGATGTGTATTTCTTTGATTTTATGTTATTACCATGTGCTTGACCTTTTTTGTAACAAGTTAGTCTACTGTTTTTATTTGGCTTTTTATCTTCCCTGTCCCCTTAGGTGTAACACTGTTAACTTTCCTGCAAATATTGGGCAAATAAATCAGATTCCAATCCATTGGATACTTACATAAAATGCATTAAGTATTCATGCTAAGGGTTGTGAGTATTGTTTTTTACTGCTTCCAATACATTAGGCGCTTTCACACCGGAGGACTTTTCCATTTTAGTTCCGATAGTTCTTAGGATTTTGCGTTCACACCAAAAAGAGAACTTAGTTCATGAGAACTTTTCCCCCCTTTTCAGTCCCTGCTAGAGAGCAGGGACTATCCTGGGGAGAAAAAAGTTCCAATTTCTGATTGGCTGGGCGAATTGCAAACCACGCCCCGTAAAACTCGGAACAGTTTTGTGAAGCCGCCATTGTATTTGCTCGCATTAGCATTATCATTAGCCCCGCGCACCAATGGAGAGGGACTAACTTATGGCAACACAAAAGAAAACACGGGAGCGGTGGAGATGAGGAGGTGTAGGCGTTCTGGCGATTTACTCGG
Organism: Notothenia coriiceps; assembly: GCF_000735185.1. NCBI lineage: Eukaryota > Metazoa > Chordata > Actinopteri > Perciformes > Nototheniidae > Notothenia > Notothenia coriiceps. Next base: position 26,194,148 of record NW_011369947.1, on the reverse strand, counting down.
AAGCCAGTCCCCAACTCCGGGGACTCCGGGTGGCAGTATACGCCGTGAAGTTGTTTGCGGCCTGCCAAACCCAAAGCAGAAGAAGAAGAAGTGACGTCAGCAGCTTCATTTGCCTAATCTTCCCTCAGGGACTTATTCCGGTGTGAACGCGATCTGCTCTTAGTTCCATAGGGGAACTAAGTGCGGCAAAGTAGTTGGCGTGAAAGCGGCTATAAAGACAAAACTCTTCTACAGCAGGAGTAATACCAAGAGTCTGTGTCCTACCTCGATGAGAATAAGTATTTCTACTTTACCAATAAACCCCTTTTTGTATTGCTTCTTTTAGCCACACAAAACAACCATGATAATACTGGTGTCCTACCTCGATGAGCATGGCCCTCTCTGTCTTCATGACCACCTCCAGCAGAGGCTTCACCAGAGTCTGAGGCGCCGCTGGGATCAGGTGGAAAAGGTTAATGATGGCCGAACAGATCTTCATCTCCTGGGGAAAGAGTCAGAGAGAAAGAACAGAGGGAAGAAAGGAGTAGGTGAATTTTTTGGAAGCATGAAGGAAGTGGACAGGGACATCATTTCTTGATTGACAGCCAACTGTGGAGAGACAATCTTAGTCAGAAAATGCAACCTGTGTTCGGTTTACTTCCCACAGAACACTTTGCATGAGCTCCTGGATTAAATTCAAACAAATAAGGGACATGAGAATTCCTAAAATCTTGTATTAGCGATATCTTAAAAAGGTGCAAAGGGAAAGGGTGAGGATTGGACATTTCTAAAACAAAATGAGGTTAGAGCAAGGCTGAGATGACATTTCTAAAGACTAACAAGGGACAAAGACATACAGGGAAACTCCAACAGCACCACTACTACCACGACATTGGTTTGGCTAAAAAAAAGAATCACTGAAAGAGAGTCACCAACAGGGGGCGCAACACCGGGTCACATCTCACCTCAACGCCCTCCAACGCAGGCTGTACCGGAACGGGAGACAATGGTCAGAGTCAGCAGAGCAGTACGTGTGTATTTTTGTGTCCATGTGGAAGGTGAGTAGATTAGACAGGGTGACAATTAAGTGAACGGACACACAGCGGCAACCTTTAGGAGAACTTTCTCTCTGGGGAATATCGGGGCAGGGGCCATATTGGATTGTCTGAATCGATGGCAGGAAGATGGGAAAAACTCCTGCTTACATGCCTACAGACCCTCCTCTTAAAGCCTTCTCTATTTCCCTCCTCACTTTCTGTCTTCATCAGCTTAATTGACCCCCCCGACCCGGGCTTTATTGTCGCTGCCAACACGCACAAAGACCACCGGTTTGGAGGGAGGGGAAGACAAAAGGGCCAATTTGCATCTAATTAAACACCATTTTGCGACCGGACAGGATGAACTTGCATAAAGAGAAGAAAAATCTGTGAGCGAGAGGCAGCTGTTTTTTTTTTTACTCACTCCCCCTCTTTCTCTCTCACCTTTTCTCTGCCTTTACAAGGTTATCTGTCGGGGAGATAATGAGGAGACGCAGCGCTGGGCCCACCACCGCCTGCCTGGCGCCTAATTAATCATTGATTGTAATATGGCCACTCACAATTCATCTGGGAGGAGGCCACAGAGAGGAGGTATTCACTACATGTGACTGTGGATTTGTGTGTATAAGGGGACATTTCTCTGCTCCCTCCAGTGTGTCTGTCTGTCTGTCTGTCTGTCTGTCTGTGTGTCTGTCTGTCTGTCTGTCTGTGTGTCTGTGTGTCTGTCGGTCTGTCTGTCTGTCTGTCTGTGTCTGTGTCTGTGTCTGTGTGTCTGTCTGTGTGGACATTTAACTGAACAAAAGAAGTGTAAGTGGACAGATGCTGCTACAGAATATAAAAAGATTTCTA
>NW_011369947.1:26190617-26192272 GCF_000735185.1 Notothenia coriiceps | reverse complement strand
TAAAGTAAATGGAGGAAACACAGGAGTAGAATTTCACATTTGTATTAAAAAGTCTCAGTGTTGTCAGGTGTGTGTGTGTGTGTGTGTGTGTGTGTGTTATACTTACACTGCCATCGCTGCGCTGGCCTCCCTTGTGTGTTATTACCACCACCTCCATCCACTTTCTCAGGTGTTGCTATGAGAGACACAGAGAGATAATAATGAGACTGTGTGATGGTGAATTATATGTGTGTGTGCACTTCTGCTTAACAGAAAGAATACGGGACTAACAAGGACGGAATATTCAATCAAAAGATTCAAGGAAAAAAGGATAAATAATAAGAATCAAATCTGCAAGTAGCATACCAGTTGAACTACTAGCAACAATATTCAAAATATGCTACAAAAGTGTTGAATTGCAAACATATATACACTGTGTCTTCTTGATAATACTTTAAATTGACTGTATTTAGTTAAATCTGCACAATAATCCAAATTCTTTGTCAGACACCCTAAAATCTAAAGTTGTTAGCCTAGCACAAACATCGCCACACTTAAAGGATTTCGCTTTTGATGCCACACTAATTTCCCAACTGTGCGATCGGGTGTTTTAAGCTGATGTTGTTGGATGAGGAGGTCTGAGTTCCTCACCATCATCTGATCACAGAACTTGTCGTTGAAAGAGTTTGGGAAGAGGCGTGTGACGGAGGTGAGGCGGTTCACCACGTTGAGCGTCAGGCTGCGGTAATCCCCCAGCATCATCAGCAGGGGGCGCATGTGAGTGTGGATCTGATCCACCTCGATGGTCGCGCCCTCCAGGAACTGAGATAAAACACAGGGAACATTAGGTGCAATTAGAACATGTTTAAATAAAGTTGTGTAACACTCTAGAAATACAGTGTGGCAAAAAAAAATCCAAGATGGAGCTTGTCAGCTACATTTGTTTCTTTCAAATAATTGAATATATATATATAATATATTCAACATTTGTATATACAGTCAAGGTACGAGAAGACAAAGTTAATCGGAGGTAGAACAGCTTATCATAACTAATTAATTAAATATCCTCTCCGTGAGTTTTTCAGTTATCTTTTGGCAAAACAACAACAAACTGTATGATAAAAAAGTTTTAAAATGTTAAAAAAAAAAACAGAAATATTTCAAGTTCTTAAAGTTAAAGTTTGACAAAGTAATGTACAGGGGCGGAAATTATAAAACAACACAGAAAATCAAACAAACACAGAAAATAAATATCATACAAGCACATAAACACACCACAATATAATTTACTATAACTCTATATAATGTTTTTTTTTAAAGATTCACCAATTTTGTTATTAAAAACTTTCACAAATGCTGTGTGCCTCGCTGTGATGCCGTCAAACTTTCAGGAAAAAAATAGTTTAAAACCCTAATCATTTTCATTTCCCTGACACACCTCATATTTTTTCCACATTAGACCTGGCCTTGTCAGGTGTTCCAGCCCCATGAACTGCTCGCTACCCCTTGTGTCTCCATTAAGGAACTAAGGCCACTCAAATGAGGGCATGACCAGTCATGAACAAGCACACATGCTAACAACAAACACTGATGACGCACATACACCCTCAACACACACACACACACACACACACACACACACACACACACACACACACACACACACACACACAGGA
>NW_011369947.1:26189470-26190601 GCF_000735185.1 Notothenia coriiceps | reverse complement strand
CTCCTACTCTCACGTACACTACACAACACACTCACACTACTACTAACACGAACACTACACGTACACTACTACACTACACACTACTACACCACACACTACACTACCTACGACACACTACTACTACTCTCGACTTCGTTCTCTACACAGACGTACACTACTACCACTACTACGTACTACTACTACGACTACTACACTACCTACCGTACCTACTTCGTACGTACTACGACTACACACTACGTAACTACTTACGTACTACTATAGTACGTACGTACGACTACGTACGACGTACGTACTATCTACGACGTACGACACGACACACACGACACACACACACACACACACACACACACACACACACACACACACACACACACACACACACACACACACACACACACACACACACACACACACACACACACACACACACACACACAGAGGGAATGATGCATGGCAGCCAGATTCATTTTCCTCTCAGTGCTGAGAACAAACACTCCATCCTGTATCGATCCGGCCATGGCAACGCTCATTAGCACTAGCAGGGCAGAGATGAAAGAATGGAGAGAGCTAGAGAATGGCTAGCCAAAGAAAAAAGAAAAATAGCAGGATAGTGAAAAGGAGTGATGGTGCTAAAGAAAGAAAATGAAGGACACAGAAATGGAAGGAAAAAGGGACAAAGAGCTGGATGGATAGATCGAATGGATGTTTTGATGAATATAGGCGCGAGTGGTTCATGGAGAGTATGATAAAGCGGAGGGAGGTCTGTGTGAAGATAACTGGGCGGGGGAATGGAGTGAGGGGAGGTTTAACAAAGGGCCTCAAAGGACATGAGTTATGAAGTTGAAAGTAGGGCTGCTCGATAATGGCAAAAATCATAATCTCGATTATTTGGGTCAATAATTGATATCACGATTATTAAAAACGATTATCCATTTACTTTGAAAACATCAATTTATAGGAGAAAAAAAATGTGAACAGTATTTTTTTAACAGTTGATTACCCTGAACTTTACGTATAATTCAACTGAAAAACCAATGAAAAAAAAGAAATTATATTAAAAAAAATCAAAAAATAATAATAATAAAAAAATTATCGTTTTATTTCGATTACGTTGTTTCCGTAATCGTTGCA
>NW_011369947.1:26160700-26189444 GCF_000735185.1 Notothenia coriiceps | reverse complement strand
AATTCCTAGTAAACGACCAACAATTGCTGATACATACATTGAAACGTTGACCTTTAACAACATTTAAATGCAGTTTTCCAATTCACAATGACATCTTTAAGTTTAACTGGTTTATAAAGCATTCAATGAAAGGCCAAATTATTCTAGGTGTTGGAGCTCACATTAATACACTGTGTTAATAAACTAAAAAAAGAACAAGGCGATGTTCCTGCAAGACTGCACTCGGGTAAACAAAACATATTGCCCGTGCGCAGCAGCTAACCTGCCTGCGAGCCTTTGCTCAGGTCACATTTACACACGGCGCGGCTGAAGCCCGCTAGCACTATTAGCACTAGGCTAGCAGTATCGCTAGCACCGTTTTAGATTCAATGAGTGTTTCGTTTGCAAATGCTTCATTAAGTTTCTTGTGTTACCCCCTTTACAAGCAACTAATTGAGTACATAGATTGCACCTTGCACTATCGCCACTACATTTTTTTAAAGTGCACCCAGACCTTCGATCACTTCGCTCTGTCCGCCATGCCTGCGGGAGTCTCACAACAATAATAAGAGCGCTGTTGAGAGAGATGACGAGTTGCATTTACAGTGGCCAATCAGAGGGGTCTCAAACGGATACATCACACAGATGAGGGTTCCCAACCAACCAGAATGGTTTAAAGTTAAACTAAGGAAGTCGACGTAACACATATACCGATAGCAGCACCGTTTGTCCAGCGGCTTAACGGTATACCGATACCGTCCAATCAGGTACCGGTATTGACTTCGTACCGGTTCTCGGTACCCATCCCTAGTCTTGATGGAAAACAGTATTTTCTAACAAGCATTTGTTAGAAAATACTGTTGGGATGATTTGAATAGGATCCTACGGTAATGGATCGCCAACCACCTATGTGTTTCTCGGTGATTGAGAACTATGAACAAAAGACACTTTTTAACACTTTCTGGTGACTCTGTTGTGATTAAAGGTGGAAGAGGAGATCAACACCCTGCGTCAGGTTTTGTCGGCCAAAGAGAGACACGCCCAAGAGCTGAAGAGGAAACTCGGCCTCAGCCCGCTCAACGAACTCAAGCAGAACATCACCAAGAGCTGGGCGGACGTACAGACCTCCAACGCGTATGTAGCAACACAATTACTTAAATGTACAGTGCAAACGTTGTGTAAATCACACTCAATTGTTTCTTTTATTACCAATTATTTTGTTAGCTTTAATAATTACATCTTCTTTATCCAACAGTAATGTGAATATGGAGCTACACTTACTAGAAGATGTTACAGTTATAGACTCTGGATTATTTGTTATCCAGGCAACAGTCATTATATTATTTGTTTCTATTGAAATAAACGCTTACCGGAGCCACAGTTGTTAAATATTAAGAAACGTATATGATGTCCCTTTTAGTTCAGGATGTGGGTAGAAAACATCAGTAGCGTTGTCTACCTTGAAAGGGGCATCACCCCATACGCAGACATTAAAGAAATATTTAACACGATGGAAGAGTAAACATATTTTCACCAAGGCAGTTTGCTTTAGCTTCATACTGTACATATGTTTCCATCCCAAATGGCTGTGAGCACAGCACAGTGAGATGAATCAGCCCTTTCTCTGATAACGAGGGCTTTATCAGGAAGAGCCAGTCACAGCGTGACTCACCTTGGTGACGCATCCCGGCTTCTGAAGTCTAACACTACTTCCTGCACAGGCTATACATGAGGACTGTAACGCTTTTAAACAGATGAGACAGATGACTTCAGCAGAGGAACAGCTGCTCGGTTTGAGATTAAGTTAAATACTTTAACATCATCAAATCATTGTATGTTAGCAACTTAAATGGTAAGATATTCTTTAATGATTTATTTAGCAGCTGTGGTTTTTGCCCTCAGCTGGTGGTAATCACTCGGGGAAGAATCTTAATGGGCACACAACAAACTTCTCGTTAAATGATGAACGTCATTATTTTTCTGATAAAACATTTCATTACTTAGCTGCATTTAAAAGATGTGTATCAGCTCAGAGAAAAGTAGAGTGTCTCTTTCCCTTTATTTCATTTATATCAATTCTATCATTCAAAAAACATCCAAAACTAAGTTCAGAACCCAACAGTAAGCAGAAATGCTTTTGACCTCCAAACTAATATGACCACATGTATTTACTTTACACTTGCCAGACAATAACTGACCCGTGTACAAAAACAGATGCAGTTCTTAAACAGCGTTAAAGCCTGAATCGGCTTCTAAAAGATGCTGCTATATTCAATCAATTTGATTTAAATGAAAGGTTTATTATTAAGAGGGCCACACAAAAAAAACATTATTTTCAAAAAGAGGAAATACAAATTCTGCCTCATTGGACAGGTACACAAATAATAATCAACAGACATGAAAAACATTACACAGTCAGTAGCGATTATAAAGTAAGATCAAAAGTTGGTTGAACATATTCAAACCAGCATCATTATTCACACAGTTGAGTCGGGTAGCTTCGTTTAAAGCCCCATCAGTGCTTTGAGATTCTCTGCTCTTCCCTAACCCTCCCTCTCTGAGCCAGCTTGCTCTGAGTCCCAGCAGAGCGCCCGCAGTGTAACACCCTCATGTCTCTGTTTCTAGCTTTGTGAAAACCTGTGAGAAACTGGGCGAGTGGAATGAGAAAGTTACCAACTTGGAACTGTGAGTCTGTGCACTGTTTGCTGCGTCTGGGCTCCCGCCGTGTTTGCTCTCTCACGCTCTGAATCTCTTTCACTAAAACACTCTAACCTCCCCCGTTCGCACCTTCTAACCATGTTTAGGAACGCTGGTGTTGACCTTCGTGTCTGTCAGGAGGAAAACCATTCCCCTGGCGTCTGGTCAAATCCTTTTTTTTTTTAACTCATGTTGCAGGAGATGATGTTAAGTGAATGGTTTCTATCTCGAATGCTTCTGTCTAAAATTAGTACTTCCGGTTTGGGCTGCATGATTATGGCCGAGATGAAAACAACACATATTTCACATAATTATTGATAAAAGCGACAATTATATTTCTATACATATATAAGGCTTTCATTATTAGATTAGTTGTGCAGCCCTACTTCTGTTAATGCTGTCATTGGTATAATTTTATAGCTGATGGATTCTTAGTTTGTTGGTTTTGACCCTGTTCAGGATCTTTTTGGGGTTTATGCAACGTTCTGTGTCAGATCTGGGATCTGTACTTCTGCTGCTGTTAGAATGTGTTGCATATATGGCTAGACTTGTAGCACTGAAGTGGGATTTGGTGTGTGTTTAAGTTTCTAGCCCTCCTGCTTTAGTTACATAACTGATTCACCTGAATCTGTGTTTGTCTACTGAGGACCGTGACGCACATTTTTGATAATGGAGATTTCTTTTAAGGTGGAATTGTAAGCTGACGTGGCAAGATGGTTTTCAATGTAAATCTTTGCTGATAAAAGTAAAACTACAGGATTAAATGCATATAACTTTCTTCTATTTGATCATAAACATATTTATATTATATCATTACATGTTTTTTTTCTTTCTTTCTCCTCATTGTTACTTCCCCACCTCGCCCCTATCAGCATCATTCGTCTGTTTTTAGTCCCTCTCCCAGAGGTCAGGTGTCCTGTCTCCCTCCATCCAGAAGTGATGACTCGCATCCTGCTCTCCACTTCCTTTTAGAATTTAGAATTCTCAGATGCTATATATAACCTGTGGCCACTGTTTTATCTGATTCTGCATTTGAAACAAAGCACTCAAATCACAGGGATGTGATCTGGGCTGTTAGATCAAGTAGAAGCCGAGGAGTTTCGTTTAAATGAAGTAACCCGTTTTTTATTATAATTGTTAACTTGAGCTTGCCTTGCTAAACGATATGTTTTATTTTGTTGTGTATGGTAACCTAGTTGGCACAAGCGGACAACTTGTGTGTTGCAAATCATAATCTATTAAGCCACACTCTAATGTTTGCTTGTTGCTTAAGGATTTCAGCTTGAGGGCGAATTAGCTACATCAAATCAATTGGCAGTAATGATGTAAATACATTACATGTCATTTGTTAGATGCTTTTATCCAAAGCGACTTACACACATTCAGTACTGTGGACGATCCCCACAGGAGCAATTTGGGGTGAAGTGTCTCAGGAACACAACGACATGCTGACTGCAGTGGGACTCAAACTTGCTATCACCTCATTTGAAGTCCACCCCGCCCACTGAGCCACAGCCTCCCTGTTATAATTAGATAATAACCAGTGATCAGCTGATGCCCATTAGTAATGCCCGGATTGTTTTTGTTCTGCATCCATAACTAAAGCTCTAAAGCGCTGCAGTGTAAGGTAAACCTGAATCTGATATTACGTTTGTTTGTTCATGTTGAAGATAAGAGAATGCTTCCAACTCCTTTTCAAAGACACACTCACACTGCCCTACAAAAAGAATTGGCCAGTATAGGTAGTTGAAATGTCTCGACGACAGATATACTGTGAACAATCACAGTTTCCCCCTCATTAGTACGAGTTTAGTTTTTTATATTGGTTGACCATCAATAATGCAATGTAGCATGTTACAAGTAAACCAGTTGGCACCAAGTAAAAACAAGAAAAGGATCTTCATAACCAGTCTGACTGAATGGAACTCTGTTTAACTTTTGATTCTGTTAGTGAACAATCTGAGTTGGTAAAGTTTCCCCAGGAGCTGATGTTTGATTTCTATCCTTGACTCTGTACTGCTGCTGAAAGATTCAATAGTATATATTTGGCAAGAATTCAATCTGAGTTTTCTGCACGTTTCCACCACACAGCTGCTTCTGCTGCATCGAGGTCTGAAGCTAATGTGGCTGATCTGATTTGAACTGGATTGTCAAGCTCACTCAGCTAGTTAGGCTAACCTGACTTAAACACCTTATACACACACCTTTACAAACGGCAGCAGCAGGTGCACTGGTCTTTGAAGTGTTGGTTCTACTTCCACACCTGGAAATAGACGCGCTTACACATTTCTCACACTTTATTTTCTTTTTGTCGTCCAGTAATGCCCAGAATAATTGTGGATTATTGCACACATTTGCCTAAAATAGCAGGAGCAGGCGTGCACATTATGGTTTAGGCCAACACTCACAGTGCCACGTGCAGTTCAGCAGCAGTGTGTGTCTTTTACCCACACACATGCATGCGCCAGGTCGTGACTGGCGACCAGACGGGCAGCTCAGACTTGCTGCTGCAGGAACGAGTGGGAGGAGAGGAGAGGAATGTGAGAGGGAGGAAGAGAAAGAGATTGCTTAGTCACATGACATCAGATGTCCAGAGATTGAGAGAGATGATGTACGACCTGCACACAGATCCATTTGAACTAGAGAAAGAAACAAATAGGTTATGAATATGAATGAGTCATGAAGACAGAGTGAGTTTCCATGAAAGCTGCAGTAGGAGAGAGTCAGCTGGTGTCTTTAATGTTCAGGTCGGTTAAATGTAGGCATTTTAGGCCACATCATATTGAGGGAAAGCGAAGATAACACCTTTCATTTAACCAATGTGTGTATTTCACACTGCCATGTGGTTCCCTCTGTATGTGATGACTAATATTGACCACTCATTTGACAGTATTTCTTCATTGTTAGCAACATTTTAGTGCATAAACTTCATGAACTGGGATTTTTGTGTTTCCAAACAAATCCTTGAAAAAGTAAATGTGAAGTTCCTATTCAAGGTATTGTGTTCCTGCTGTAAGCCAAAACAGAAGTGAAACAGTGAGGTGGTGTTCAGACGGACGGTGTAATGTGACGACGCTGGTGTGCATCACTGTGCCGTACAGTAAGCAGCATTGTGCTGATGTGAGTCGGGACATAAAGACTGGCCTTGTTGGGAGCAGAGCCGTCTCCTGTTAATGTACAACGATTCCTGTATCTTTGATTTGATTAATAGGCATGAATCCCCAACCTGTTGCTGTGGTTCCTAAACGTTTCCACTTTGCAATAATACCACTTACAGTTGATTGTGGAATATATCTAAGAGAGAAGAAATGTCACAAACTGACTTGTGGGATCATATTACAGAACCACGTTCGAAATCAGTGAGCTCTTTAGAACGACATATTCTTTCACACATGTTTGTAAAGGCAGACTGCATGGCTAGGTGCTTGCTTTTATTCACCTGAGGCTATGGGACCTGAATTCAATGATTAAGAGGAGTGTCCCAAAACGTTTGTCTATATAGTGTATTTATATTTAGATCAAATCAAACTAGGGATGTCCCGATCACCTTTTTTTGCTCCCGATCCGATTCCGATCATTTGATTTTGACAATTTGCCGATACCGATTTTTCCCGATCCGATCTTTATGCAATGCATTAAGAGAAAAAAAAAGAAAAAAAGCATTCAAGTTGTCCCTTAAGCTTATTTTTTAATTTAAATTGGATATTCTATCCAACATGGATATAGCTTCTTTTTTTCACAGCAGCATTGGATCAGNGGGGGGGGGGTGTGCACGCTGACCTGCGAGAGTAGCCTGCGTTCACACTGCGGGTCGTGAAGGTAACTGTACAAGTTTGAAAGAAGGCGAGGATACTGTGGAGACACTAGCATGTGATCACAGTGTGAATGCATGATTTAAAGTACACGGTAGTAGTCAGAAACCAGAAGACAGAAATAGTAGCAGTATACGCCACCATCTTAGGTATGCCCGTAGAATGCTCCTCCACCCTCAGTCTAAAGATGTCCTGCTTCTTAAACTCTGTGATTTTGGATACTGCTGCAGAGATGCATCTAAGAATGAAATGTGAAGTTTCTCATTTAGTTGAGGAGCCTGACATCTTAATAATGCCTTTTTGTAAGCCAGATGATTTGCAGAAGCTACCTGTTTGAAAAAAGGTGTCTGACAACTTATTTGAGCTTACACATGTGGGTCTTAATAGGGTGAAGATGTAAATGATTCAGGTTTAGACATCAACAAAACATTTTCCTTTCCCCCCGCAGCGAGGCGGGGGAATGGAGGCCATGGGACCAGCAGCGATGGGAAGCTCGTCCCACCTCAACCCCACGAGTCCTGCCCCCCCCCTGCCCGTCTGCGCTGACAGACCTCAGGGCAAAGAGAGTGGAGTTGGTGCAGTGGAGGGTCGAAGGTCAGCGATGTGAGGTGTTAACAGTACAGTCTCAGGTCGTGAGGAAGGTGGCAGCGAGGAGGAGGAGGAGGAGGAGGGATGCATTCAGAAAGGCGGGTTCTCCTGAGTGGGGGTGGTGTCAGTGGGGGTGACGGGCTCCCCGTTTCCTCTGGGGCCGACAACCTTAGTCTGAGGGGGGGGGAGAAAGAGAGAGAGTGTTATTGATCGTCAGCGCTAATATACTGACTCATCAGTTTCTGTTTCCTGTCGGGGGAAAACACTTTGACCACGTACTATCCTGAGATGAATAACACATCTGAGAAGGGACAAGGAGGTAGAGTGCGTACACTATAGATCTGCAAATTAAGGTCATTTTCCTTTTGAATCTGCTGATTTGGTTATAGATTATTAAACAAGCGCTTGGTCTTTAAGTCAGAAACATACATTTTAAAAAGCCTCCCCAATTTTTTGCCATTTAAAGTATTTGTTTTAATCAGTCCAAAACACGAAGATGTTCCGTTTATTATGATATAAAAACAGAGAAAATCAGTAAGTCTCCACATCTGAGAGGCTGCAAACACAATTTCTGCATGAATAATCACTTTCATCATTAATTAATTATTTAAAAAATATGTTTATTGTTTTAATTGAAAACAGTCTTCTCACCTTCAGGGTCCCCACTCTGTCCTCAAAGGACTTGAAGGTTGCAGAGTTCCTGCAGGACAGACACAATGTTACACTCACAAAATACACACACGCAATGTTACATGCATCAGCAAGACAAGTGAAAAGGCAAGATAACAGGACACTCCAGCTGGTGATGGCAACACATAGGAGCTAAATGAAACACAACATCAAATAAGAACAATAAAACGTGTGTTCTTCATTTTGTAGACTTTGTATAAGTATATATTTTGTAGAGAAGTATATCTGCTCATAAAATGACTAGTTAAATAAAAAATGAATGGTTTAATGCTTCACTGCAGCCATAGTAATACTGCCACACACTGTCTGTAAGTGACACAACGTGTTGTTTACAATAGGGTTTCATTATTTAAAAAACCTTCTTAGTTTCCCCAACCCATGTAAGGAACACAAAAATAGAACATTTTAAAATTAAATAATTCAGAAGATGACAAAAGTAAAAATCAACATTTTCCCAGCAGATCAACAATTTCAACAAATCACAAGCAATTAACAAATACATACTTATATAATGTCAAAAGCTGGTGAACAATATAACCACATTTGGCAATTCCCTTGTGGGGAAAGTGTATGAAAAATCTTCTCATTTCACTCAGTATTTAAGTAAACTCAACAGTTGAGAAATCAGGCCAAGCAACCGCTAACAAAACAAGCTTTGACATGAACAGATAAAGAACATTTAGAAAGGCGGCAGCAGTGCAGCAATACAGTTCTTTAATAAAAGCAATGTGTGTTACAGTCCGACAGGTTGGTGTTACTTTACCTCATGGCGGGCATACTTATCGAGTGGCGAATGGAATAGTTGCTACTTTGTAAGCGTTAAAGAGAGGAGACAGAAGTGCAAGTGTTAAAACACACACACGCACACACACACGCACACACACTGCTGTCGGTGGTTATTAGTTATCGCTTGACGTATTGTTTTATTTCTTATTCAAATACACTTTAAGTAGGGCTGTACCAAATGCCTTTTTAACACTCAATGTCTATAACAACATTTTCTAGGAAAGCTTTGAATTTCTGTTGTCATATTTTGTAAAGTCATGGCACTTAAAAAGGTGTTAAATGAATGAATGAAGCGTTATTGTGTTATAAGAAACTCTGTTAACGGGTGCAGTACGATTGTTAATAAAGGTTAGCTGTTTTTGAAAGGCTAATATGGATTCAAGCCGTAAGATAAAAAGATGTTTTGAACTTTTTAAATGATAAAAATCTACCTTCTTTCAATACACTTTACTTCAACTTTATAATGCTCAGAAGTCATTGGTAATGTGGTTATCACACGAGTGACGGGTCTGAAACTATTTGAAACTAATCTTAATGTGCAAAAAATACCTGGTGTAACAGAAAAAATAGATATGCAAAAAAACAACGTCTGCATTCTTATATAAACGAAGCTTCAAACTCGTTGGTACAGCCCTACGTTAATTAAAAATGAAAATATTATAGTTTAACAACTGTAAACAAAACTGAATTACTTTCAGGTAATCTAAGGGAATAACATAATGCAAGTCAAAGTATTATTAGTAAAAAAAAAAAGGCAGAGCTTAACCTTTATGAGGAATTAAAACAATTGCGTACGACACATTTCAAGCCACATGACTGTTTTTTTAGTCGGACATGTTAGTCTTACCTAAAGGAATTAGAGAAAGGAAGAGCTCTGCAGGTCAAACCAAGGAAGCAATAAAAAAACAAGAAGAGGGCATTAGCAAAAAGCGTCAGGAAACAAAATGAAAGCAACAACAGGCGACACACAGGAGAGAGAGAGTCATCAGCAGGGGAATCAGCAGGAGCAGGGATGTGTGTGTGTGTAGCTAAGGACACCAGGACACTTCTGTGGTTCATATGAACGCCGTTTCTTTCATGATTATTCAGAAATCCTATTGGAGGTAAAACAAGCTAAAATATCGTTTTTCCTAATCTGAATATGAAGTTAAATTAATGAAATCTATTTGCCATAAAAGACAGTGGAATACCGTGCAGCCAACAACAGCAGCTGCTCACATGGTAAATGTATTCCTGATAAAGGGTCATCACTATGCTGCTGTATTCATTTTGTACAGATGTGATTTGTTATTACTATAAATAATTCAGGTTCTTTCTCCTAATCGACAATAACACTGACCACCTTCTGATGGTTGTTCACCATCGAAGCAAACCCATTAAGAGAGCTTTTAAGGTGAAAACTCTGGAGCAAGGGTTGAGTTTGATTCATAGCTGATTAACGTTGTTGCGTTATTGATTGGAAATGGACATTTTACTGCATTTATCAAGAAAACGTTTGAGTTTGCATTAACTGGAGATCAGAGGCCAGTTTTAGTATCAAGTAGTCATGCTATCTGCCTCTGAGGTATTAAGGGCCACTTGAATTTACTTTAAGTCCAAACATAAACATATTTTACCCAATATGCTGGCATCCTTTGAAATGAATATATGCAGAGTTCAACTCTGTAGTTAATTTCCTTCTGCCAAATTACACAACACACCCAGAACAGAACACAAACAATATCATGCTATCACTTTTGCTATATAATACTAAATGAATGAATGTAACATGCAGGGACATTAAACCGGATCAAACCTGCTGAAATATGTTAGTTGGGAATACTCTATGAGGACCCAATGAACATAAAGGCACAACACATTGGTTCACACACACACACACACACACACACACTCAGGCAGCCATTAATCCCTTTCCTCACACACACTTGCATGAAGAGCTAATATGGGAGGTGAAATAGAAACATTAAAAAAGTCATAGACGGTTGTGCAAGTCAACAAAGAGCCATCGGAGATGTGAGATGTTAATGAGTTAAGGGTTAGTGCATTTCCACTCGTCCGTTTGTTTTTCCAGAGCTAACGTTCTATCTCACCCCTTAATCACACTTTAAGAAGTTGTTGCTTTGACGCTGAACTTAACAGTGTTTGTAACAAATGTTTTCTCACGTTTGATGGACATCAAAATGTCTATAGAAATCTGCACAGTTTGAAGTCAAATAAAAACCCTACAAAGCGTGATTCCAGGGTGAAAAAGTATTCTACATTAAAGGGGTGGTCCAAGTATGAGTAGGCAGACACAGATAGCGTTTCAAGTGGCTGAAATTCAAATTTAGCATCTGGGGTTTGACTCCCGAGACGTAGCGGTAAACCTTCCCTTAAACGATGTATTTGATGTTAAAAGACGTCCAACTCTTAATCTCCTTGAACAACCCCTTTGAGTTAGTACAATTACATTTCATGACATACACCTGTTCAAATAAACAAATGTAGCTTTAACAGAGACTAGTGTTATTAGAGCCGGTTCTGCTCAATATCTACAGCACTACTAGTCGAGGTTAGAGTAGGGCTGCTCGATTATGGCAAAAATCATAATCTCGATTATATGGGTCAATAACGATTTAATCACGATTATTAAAAAATAATTATCAATTTACTTTGAAAACATCCATTTATTTAAAAAAAAAAATGCTGAACAGTATGTTTTTAACAGTTGATTACCCTGAACTTTAAGTATAATTCAACTGAAAAACCATTAAAATAAATAATTAAAAATTAAAATAAGAATCGTTTTATTTCGATGTTTTCATAATCGTTGCAAGCCAAAATCGTAATTGCGATTAAAATACGATTAATTGAGCAGCCCTAGGTTAGAGGAGAGCTGATCACTGGTCAGCGTGAGAGAAATTCAATGCTTCAAGAAAAAAAGAGCAGTGGACACAGTCAGCAAATGATACACCGATTACTATCAGTTGTTTTGACACTTTTTGGGAAATAAAGTGGAACGTAAGACAGAATGATCTGTTTAGCAACATTTACACAATACTTGGGCATTATCCAGGTATCTGTCTTTGTTTCACTGATCTTTTGTTTTTTATTGGAGTATTCCAGCGGGCATATTTTAGTTTCTCAAAACCATTTTTTTTCCATGTTTCTAAAATACAATATTTTATCTTGCCGTGTTTCCAACAGTTCTAAACTTCTGTTTCACCCTGTTGCCCAAGGGTTAATCAAATATAGATCTGTTTTTTTACCTCTCTGCTTTAACACCGTCCACTTTGCTCATTTTTTCCTTCCCAGTGATTCGGCCATTTTGGCTCTGCTGCACCGTACCTCATGTCGCCCAGTCGCCTGCTGAGGACCGTGCCCACTGTGGAGAGAGCTGCACTGGTCTTCTGTCCCGCCTGGGAGAGAGTCTCCTGAGTCTTCTTGTATCTGCACAGAGGAGGAGGAGGAGGAGGAGGAGGAGGGAAGGAGAACAATGGTTACAAGAAACGAGGAATGTAGCGAGGAGGACAGATGGTTGGAATGAAATGAAAAAGAAGATTTGGATGGTGAAAACGATGGGGGAAGAAAGAACAAGGACAGGAGGCACAGGAAGTAATAAGGAGGAAGGATGGACAGAGAAAAAAAGAGACAGATATCGAGCAGAAATAAATCAAGTGTAGGAAAACAAAGCAGGGAGAGGAGAGGGACAGGAGGGTGAGAAGACAGAGGTGAATTAGAGCAAACCATTTGACCCAGAAAACACAAAAACAAAAGCTAACAGTGATTTAGGTTACAGCTTAAACACACACAGCGTAGTATTCAACGTGCCAATGGTTAGTATTCACAGAGAAATACAGTCACAGGAATTTAGGCCACAGCAACTAAGGGCCAACAATGTGAGGGGAAGGAAAAAAGTCATCTTTGCCAATAAAACTGAAGATTCCTTTTTTCATCATCTACTGTGTGTACGAGTGTTAGTCAATTCCTCCAGAGATACCCCCCAAGTGCAGAGAGCATCAGCATTAATGGCAGATATGATTCAGCATGGTCCAATGCAGCCAAGAACCGGATGGTGTACATTTCAGCCCAATGGAAGAGAGTGCATGATGAAGAAATCAAACATTCAGACACATCTCTGAGGGTGTGGTAATACACCAAGTATCACTATACAAGCAGTACTTCTAAAGACAATCCAACTGTCATAGTGGTTTGTACAATTCTGTCAATTAAGTAGAATTATCCCTTGAAACTCAAATGTAGACTATTCTCAAAATGCAAAAAGAAAATATTTTTTTTACAAATCCTGGTGGTAGTCCTAGAATTTAGACTTCATTTAGACTAGTACTAAATTAGAATAAATAAAAGTTCAGACTCATATTTTTCTATTTCAGTCTGGCCCTTGTCCTATTAGTAAAAACCTCCATTAGTCTATGGCACTCCCCCTTTTCTCAATTCTTACAGAAGATAACAACAACAACAACAACAACAACAACAACAACAGCAGAGCAGGAACAATGTAGGCAGGATGAAACCATTGTTATTATGGGTAAAGCTTCCAACAAAGTAGGATGTACTAAGTGTTGTTAAACATGATTTAAGACAAAAGTGTTTAAAGCTGTTTAAAAATGATGGGAAAGTCTGCCATCGGAGAGAGAGACAAGCTGCAGATAATAAACTCCTCCAAATAAAGCGGTCATATAAAGCAGGTGTTTAGTTATTAATGCTTAACTGTCTTGCAAACAAAGTCCTAAAAACATTTTATAGATGAAAGCTAGCCATATCTCCTAACCTTAAGTGAAAGGTGAGTGGCACGGCTGTGGTCAGATCTCCAAATATGTTTTTCAGCTTGGTGTTAGGTTGCTCTTTTAATTAAAACCGACCTTGAGTAACCTTAAATCTAAAAGTGATAACAAGATTTTAAAATCTGAGTTTGCAGAAATAAAGCTCTTTGCTTTTTTTTTTAAATAAATAGTTTGACACTTTGGACATTCTTTGCTTATCCACAATGTGACTCAAAGTAAAAAAAAATAAGCAGACAGAAGCAGGGGATGAAGCTAGCAAGGCTGTCCAGTTCTCATGCTAAAATAAGCTAAGCTAACAGCCAACACCTCCTTTATAGCTCAATGCATTAGAGTGGTGTGAGCCTTCTCATCTCACTTTCACCACAAAGCCGATATTAGTTATCCGTTCCCTAAAACATTGCACTACTCCTTAAGGTTAGTAGATACTATGGGGGGAGTAGCACCAACTGGGAATCCACAAGTGTTACTGGGTTCAACACAGTGGCCAGGTGTGGTTAAACACACACTAATACACCCATTTCAGAACATTTATCAGAAATACGCACATAAGCAATCACCCAATCCAATACATCTAAACTGGCAAAAGCTACCAAAAGGATGAAATAACCCCACCTGCCTGGCTGAATGCACACACACAATAAACATACACACACATTATGGGTAGAAGCCAACATCAGCTGATCCACCCAAACACACAAGTCTCAGCAACAGATGGTGCAAATATCAGTACCTACACACACTAAAACGAAACTAAAGGATACTTACTGAAGTTTTAGCAGTGTAAATTCAAAATGTGTTGGATGCAGTGCTAATCTAAGTACAACATGAATAACTTGTCTTCAGAGGCTTTTTTGTGAGTCTTCCACCATAGAACAGAAAAAGACGTTCCCGAATTCAACCGCCACAAACACCCTCACCATCACAACAGTAAAAGGAAAACAAAAAGAAAATGATGGATAGGCAAACATGAAAAAGAGAATAATTTCCCAAAAGGGAAACCAAACTTAAAGAAACCTTAGATCATCTACAAGAACACAAAAAAGAAAGAGGTCAACTCACGCTTCAGAGCGGGAAATGTCATCCAAAGTGGCTGAGGCAGACAGATATCTGAAGACACAACGGCAGGATCATGACACAGGGGGAGACACACACTCACAGTACAGTACAGTAGTTCAAGGGTCAGTTATATAGAGTTACAGCTTCAACACACACTCCTCATCGGACCTGAAGGTTGTTGAGTCGGATTTTAAAAATCTTACACATTTAATATATTCCAGGATAATAAATGTTTTTTGTTGAAACACCAGGCAAAATCATAGAAGTAACATTTGTCTCTCCCATATATTAAAAAGGATGAAAAAAGTGAGATCATTTTTCAGGAGTCTGCTACAGCACATTTCCATGGGAAGAACAAACAAATGTTACAATTTCAGAGGACAGTTCAAGAAAACATGAGAAATATGATTTTGTAGTGCAGAATATTTATCATGACCCACACAGCATTAGGTCGACAGAATGGAAAACTGTTAAAACGTCACCATAAAGGAGATTTGGCACAACACAAGTGAAATGTATTCAAACATTAAAGGAGACCTATCATCAAAAATGCACTTTCTGATGTCTTTTATACATAAATATGTGTCCCCGGTGTGTCAGGGAACTCACGCAGCGTCAGAAAATAAAACCCTCTATTTTCCTCCGTACCCAAATCTCTAAAAACGGGGGTACAATGGAGCTGATCCAGTTTGCGTCCGATATGACGTAATATCTGAAATGTGGACCCACGGCACTATCAGAAACGTTGCTATCAGAAACAATGCCCGACTGTTTTGGACGTAATATGGTCGGTGTTTACATTAGCATCGCTAACACTCAGAGCTAACCTGTACTGGAGAGCATGTGTGTGAAGAAGCAGGAAATAAAAAGGAACTCACCTTGTGGTATAACCGGCAAGAGAGAAAGCCTTTGAGCTCCATACTGTTTCAGAAATAATCCTTGATAATCCATGATATGGCGTTTCATCACCGCAGTATTTAGTTTAGACAGTAGCTGCCGGGTCCGCATGAGCTCAGCCCCCTCCTTTTTTTCTTTTTTTATCAATTTTTATTTGTTTTGAAGCTTTATACCCAAAATCAGCACTTTTGAAACAGGAAGTGAAATCGAGGGATATGAGGCATGGCTAGAATGGGTGATCTGTTTGGTATTTTGAGCGAAACACTTCATAGACATGTTTTTATATATGTTTATATATCTGAGACCTATGCTATTGCCTAAAAATAGCATGATAGGTGACCTTTAAGTTGTTCTCCTCTTGTACCAATGACAAAATAACACTATTAACCATATGCAAGTGTATGATTCTGCTGTCCTCAAAGCTGTTTTAAATACAGACACTTTCTCAGGAACAGGAAGTAAAAGGACACAAAATGATCTTTACATTAAAACAGGTCCATCTCTCCAGAAGTAAGAAAAATAGACATAATCTAAGCCTGCGTGTTGGATGAGATAATAACGTTAACGTAAGTCTTCTAAGATGTGGAGAAACTTCCTCACATCATATTATATTTTAACAACAGCAGTGCCTCCTCCCCCAGCTAACGCAGCCAAGTCACCCTCAAAACTAAAAGAAGACTAAATGAGGGTGACATTGTCCTTTTAAGGAAGTAAATCAATAATATGGGTTAGCAAGGTATCAGGGAACTACTGCATTATGTGAGGCATGATAACAATACCATTTCTGTGTTGCACATGCTATACTAGCAGATTTTACAAAACATTGAATTTCCTCTTTCAATATCTACAAAAGATAACCATTTTCTGCTGGCTCATTCTGCTTACTGTGAAGGCGGGGCAAAACTGAGCCAACTGTCAAAACAACAGAGAAGGAAACACTTCCAGATCAAACTGCTTTCATATAATGGTAATAAAGGAAAGGTTATTTAAAACTGGTTGAGCTCATTTTGTGTCTGTTAGTCTTTCAATTGAGTTGATGGGCAGCATTGAGGGCAAAGGGACGCAGACAGACACTGTTAGTGGAAAGCTGAACAACCTGATGCCTCAGTGAAGCACAGTTTCACAGTAAACACTAAAAAAAGTTAATAGAATAAACACCGGATAGCACAACGTATCAATATTAGCAACAAAGCAAGCTTAAATCACGCCCATGCACAGAGTCCTGCCTGAGCGTATACAGAATGAGAGGAAGTGTGTTTGTAGAAGATTAGATAAGGAAACACGCCAACACCACACAATAATGAAAGGAAACTAACATTACAGTCAACTGGTGGAGGCTTTACACACTGATGGTCGTGATACTCCTGATCCCGTCTCACTCAGCAGAATAAACAGCTTGAATAGTGTAATTAGGTGACAGAGCTGTTTAAAAGAAGACGTGCTGCTGCAGAAGAGTTGTCTAACCACATTCCAGAGATGTGAAATAGCTTTTCAGTTCTCGTGCAGACAGTCAGAATGCGGCAGGCATATTTTTGACAAACTGATACATTTGTGTACAACATTTTGTAGGGAGTTGTTCCCCTGTCCGCTGGCAGGGTCTGCAAGGACAGTGGGAGTCATATACGGTACAGATTGTAAAGCCCGCTGAGACAAATGTTTCATATTTTAAATTGGGCTGCATACAATAAAGTTTGATTTAGAGATGTCCCGATCCGATCACGTGATCGGGGATCGGAGACGATCACATGATTTTCAAAAGATCGGAATCGGGAGAAAAAAATCGGGGATCAGGATTTTTTTTTTTTTTTTCTATTCAATGTTACAAAACAAAAATGACCATTTTCAAGTCTTAAAGTCATCCTGAGGCCTTAGTTTTGGTTTCAAATTACACAACATCATGTATGTGTTGCTTCTTTGGGGCTTGTTTTCATAGACCTGGTTGCTTATTTCTCTCAAATCTGGCAACAGAGTGGGCAGGGCGCAGTGTCTAATTGTAGCAGTAAGCTAACGAGTACTGATAAGCTTTATTTTGTTTTGATCCAATGCTGCACAACTGAACTGATCCAATGCTGCTGTGAAAGAAAGAAGCTATATCCATGTTGGATAGAATATCCAATTTAAATTAAAAAAATAAGCTTAAGGGACAACTTGAATGCTTTTTTTCTTTTTTTTCTCTTAATGCATTTCATAAAGATCGGATCGGGAAAAATCGGTATCGGCAAATTGTCAAAATCAAATGATCGGAATCGGATCGGGAGCAAAAAAAGGTGATCGGGACATCCCTAATAAGGATCTAAAACAACTAGAAAAACCTGTAGAACAACTGAAAACAGAAAGAAAACGTGTCCAACAACATGCTAAATGACGACAGAGACACATAATACAAAATATTCAAACTAAGATTATGAAAATCTACTATAAAAATGCGAATCAAAGAGACTAGAAGAACCTAAAGAGACCCAAATGACTAAGGTAACACATGAAGCTACTACAAAGAAGTCAGAAGACATCTACAAGTAGTCGAAGAACTTCTACAAGGAAATGCAATTTAGCATCAGGCTACAAATTTTTTTGTTATTCTGTGTCTTAGTGGAGACTTTGAGAGGTGTAAATAACAATAATTTATAATTGAGAGTCCTTACATCGATGGAGCATCCCATCATGGATCCCCGGTCCATCGCCTTCTTCATGATGTGGAACAGGTTGTCGGGAGCTTTCTTGGTTTCGTAGGCTTCCCCGACGCCTCCGGTGAAATCCTCCATGGCCTCCATGGTGCTGCCGCCCTTCAGGGACTCGTAGCTGCCGTGAAGTCTGAATAAAACACAGAAATGATGAGCAGGGATTAAACAAAGTGATGAAGTTTAATAGCAGACTTTACTTGTATTCGAACAATTACAGTTTTTCAATGCAGTCTCATTTTGGGAGTACATTCATCAATTTGTGCATCGACGGAAAATGAGTTATATATTGGAATAAAAAGGTTTGTATTTAATCTAATTAAAACTGAATTTTAATGGTCCATCATTGAGGTAAGGTAAGATTAGTTTATTTATATAGCACATTTTCAACATTAACACTTAATAAGAAGACAACAGAAAGGAACACAGTAAATAAACATAATGGGATAACAGGTTCATAAAAACCATGCATACAAGAGATACAGAATAGTTTCAAAACAACATTGTAAATATGGTAGATGCTAAAACAAGACTTCTGGGTAAGCAGCTGAAAAAAGTTATGTTTTTAGACTCGACTTAAAATAACTCAGCTTTGGTGAAGACTTCAGGGTTTCTGGAAGTTTGTTCCACTGTTGGGGTGCATAGAAACTAAAGGCAGCTTCTGCGTGTTTGTCACGTTAAAGCAGATACGGTAAAACGACAGGCAATATTATTTGGAGCTTGGAGGACACAAAGACGATGTCAGGTGTTTCATGATATTTGGTATTTACTTGGCGTAGGCTTTTTAAAGTCAAAACATATAGAAATTGCAATAACAAAAAACAAAACAATCATTAATCAATAATATTATTCAAGTAATATAAATGAATAATGAGAAAGGTTTCTCCTTTATATAAAGAAGTGATTTTGCAAACATTTTAAGTGTGTTCTTCCATCCAGTGAAGTGGGGCTTAACTTTAGATATTGGCATTATGTATGAAGTGCTTGCTCAACCAGATCAAATTATTAGCAGGGATTACGCAAAGTGATCAAATCGAATGGTAGACTTGAAGATTCAATTGTATTTGAATAATTACAACTTTGCTGAGCATGCTTTTTAGTCGTGTTAATAGTGTTTATTGACCGAAAATTAGCGATGTCCCGATCACCTTTTTTTGCTCCCGATCCGATTCTGATCATTTGATTTTGACAATTTGCCGATACCGATTTTTCCCGATCCGATCTTTATGCAATGCATTAAGAGAAAAAAAAGGAAAAAAGCATTCAAGTTGTCCCTTAAGGTTATTTTTTTATTTAAATTGGATATTCTATCCAACATGGATATAGCTTCTTTCTTTCACAGCAGCATTGGATCAGTTCAGTTGTGCAGCATTGGATCAAAACAAAAATAAAGCTTATCAGTACTCGTTAGCTTACTGCTACAATTAGACACTGCGCCCTGCCTACTCTGTTGCCAGATTTGAGAGAAATAAGCAACCAGGTCTATGAAGACAAGCCCCAAAGAAGCAACACATACATGATGTTGTGTAATTTGAAANAAACGATAGCAATAGCGGACTGCGTTGGGTCGATGCTCGTGCTGCGTCGTGTTTGATACAACCCGATATCACGGCAAGACGTGGTAAATCGTCATATGTTCACGTCTTGCCGTGATATCGGGTTGTATCAAACACGACGCAGCACGAGCATCGACCCAACGCAGTCCGCTATTGCTATCGTTTGTGGTGTAACGGTGATGTCATGACCTGGCACCACTCATAAACTGGGCTATGGAAAAGTAACTGATTCCTAAACTGCGAATAACTGGATCTTGTTTGGTGGGAAAGGGGTAGAATTTGTCCATTCATCTTTCCTCCTTGCTTTCTTCATCTTCGTATGTTTCCTATCCAAATCCTAATGTTTTTCTTTCCCTCTGAATTTTCTTTCAGTCTTCAAATTTTCATCTTTTAAACTCACGTTCTGCCTTTCAGAAAAATGAAAGTCTCTGCCCCTCTTCCTCTCCCTACCTCCTTGTTTGTCTCTCTCCTCCTCCTCTCCTCCATCAGGCAGTGATCAGTAACAGTTCTTGTCCCAGGAGAGAAAACAGACGGATGACAGCCTGGTCGCTCGGAGTTAAATAAACACCCGGCTTCACACACTGTCCCCCACCGATAATAGACAAGGAGGAGAGTACAAGGGAGGGTTGAAGAGAGAGGAGGAGAGGTCAGCATAAGTGCAGGGAGTAGATTTTTATCATCAAAAGAAGTAAATCCTACTTAAACTAATTGACAGACAGCACTAGGAGGTTAACCAACAAACACCACACAACTGATGTATGCAAATTAGACGTAGGGAAGGTCGAGGGCGATGGAATAAAAGATGGGATGGGATCGAAAGGTCAATCATGGAAGGTGAGGCTGTGAGGTCTTATTTTGAGGAGTTTGTCACCTGTGTCACGTTTGTTGAAAGGTTTCATTAAAGTTCCTTCAACTACATCTCTGTGATGAGAGGAGGTGAGGAGACAAGAGCCTCATCCCCTCCTCGACTCCTCTCTTCCCCTCCTCCGGGACTTGACCCGGAAATCGATCAAGACACGCCATTTTGAAGGACGTCCCAATAGCTGAAATGCACACGGAGGAGTCGAGGAGGGGGTGAGGGAGGAGGGGTGCGGGAGGAGACGAAAGGGAGGATACACGCGAGCAGACTACGCGGAAGTGTTTTCACTACTCGCGTATAAAAGCCCCGCCCCCACCTTCACAGCTGGTTCATTTCAACAGAGGAAAACTGACAACTGGAAGATGAGTGGAAAAGCGTCACATAAATGTATAAGTGCTCACAGCTTCGTGGGAATTATTATGTGCAATTCATTTCTAAAAGGCTTTCACATTACTATAATTATAGTTTTATTTAAATGTAGGCTACATTTTACACCAAAACGGAACACAAAAGCAGGACCAAATTGACATTGAATCCCTTGACTAACAAGAGAAAGATTCATTCATTTAAATAAATATTTAACCAGAAGTGGGCCGGTTCTAAAGGGTTATTCAGTTAAGCCCGATGAGAGGGGATACAGCTGTGCACATGTCATCATTAACAGACGTCATTTAAGAGTGACGTTTGAGTGAACGAGGACATCCCAATTAATACCTGAGGACTCCTCTGTCCTCACGTCACCTCCTCATGTCTCTTGCTCGCATCTTACGGAGGCAGAGCTAAGATGCAAGGAAGGGACGCGAGTGAGGGAAAGGAGGAGTCAAGGAGGGGTATTGGGATGAGGCTATGGAGAGGGTTTAGGGGGGGGGAGGGGAAGAGGGGGAAGAGTTGTTCAGAGATGGGTATTTGGTGTGGAGAGTAGAGACAGTTAGGTATAAAATGGAAATCAAGAATTGTAACCAGAGCTTGGAAATAAAGTTAATTCCGATTAGTTTGAATCAATTCTCACATTTAGTTTAGTTTTATTTATTTTTTTCGAGCGTGTAAAACCAAAGAAAATACAAATGAAACAAAAGATGATAAAGACATGATACAGTACTATACAAATGAATGCAATACAAAAACGAAATATGTAATTAATAATTGAATAATCTGTAGTATCATTGTCTGATATCAATAAACAATAAAGCAACAAAATAAATCTATTATTATTATTATGCTACCACAATGGTGAGAGTCACTTTAGATGTTCATATAATCTCCATATAACCTTTAAAATTAGACATTTGTATTGAAACAATTAGCATATGAATAAAGGGTTGAATGTAGTAGTAACGGGGGTAGTTAGGACACAATTGCAGCACGCTAGACCAGAGTATGAGTTTGTAAGGACTTTTATTAACTTTGATGCGCGTATATAACAAGCAGTTCGCAATTTCCAACAAAAAAACTCCCACGGAAACACCTCTCAGTTCAGGGCAGGATAAATCCACAGCAGGAAATGGAGAAAAACTCACAACGGAACACAAACCGGTGAAATGCCTAGCCTCCAGAGCAGGCAAACAGGCAGGAAACACACAGGTTAGAATCCAGGTCAGGACAGGAGGCTGAAACAGTCAATGGGGAATCCACATAACAGGTAGCTCCAAAACCCACTTCAAAAATTAACAATTTCATGCGCGATTGAAATAAGAACTATGGCAAAGGTCACAAAAGAACTCTCTGGGAATTGTCCTCCACCGGTTTTACATATCATTTCAGGACTCTTGGAAGCAGCCACATCTTTTCTTTATTATCATTTCTATCATATTCGGAAAAAAACGGATTCCCGGTAGCCTGTGCTTTTTTGTGCCAGTTGGGCATAACGTAGGCAACGAGAATGATGACAGGTTGGCTAGCCCTTGACCCCACCCATGTATGTGTTGAATGATTTACATCTGACACAGTCAACGGTGATATCCCGCTCTTGTTTTCTACACTGCCATTGTACAAAAGGCAAGTTTTAGAAAAGCAACTGTCAATCAGACGCGGAACAAGTTACAATATAGCAGTCCAGCACAGAGCAAGACATCTGGTCACCGTAGTCTCGGCAGATACACAGATTCCTTGTGAAGAAAAAACATTGAAATAAAATGCTACTTTTTTTGGTCTGCCATGCCTGAAATTGCCAAAAATACTGATTGGAGAAAATAAAAGGTAAAGAATATCATCAAATATTCATGTATTTGAGTGCTTTTATGCAAATCCTAATGACTGATTCCTTGGTTAGAATTACACCTTTTACAGACTTGATCCTCTGCAAATTGGAAATAATGAATGCTGAGCTTTAGATGGTGTTTTTTCTTATAGCTCCCAAGTGAATATATGAAGCAATTGAGGAAATAACTCTCAGTTCTGTGCAGATTAACTCAACGCACAAAACGTTCTGAATGTTGTCAGTCTTTAATCTAACCTGTTTTTTGTTTTGGTGTTATGCATGTAAATGTACTGCACCTAAGAAATAATAATGGTTGCATTAACTATTCTCAATTAGGTTTACCTGTAAAGCCATTTATTTGTGCGTTTCTTTAAGCTAAAGTTAAAGGTGCACTGATAATATATGCACTATATAACACTACTGTTTGATAATTTCTGGGCCAGCGGTGTAGAAAGGAAGTATTAAAAAACAGATTTACATCATGAGGCAAAAACAAATGCTCTGCAACCTGCATCTGTAATTTGTTTTTGAAAATACATATCAGCATTAAACATCAGAATCAGAATACCTTTATTAGTCCCACAGAGGGGAAATTTGCATCGTTACAGGAGCCACAGACAGCTTAATGTTACCTATGTTAAGAAAAAAGTACTAAGTTATGATATAATATAAAAAAAGAAAAGTAAAAGAAAAAATACTTTCCAAAATACAAATCCTGTAACAGTTCTTAGAATTTAGCAGCCTGGTATATATTACACAGTTATTAATGGCTTATGTATATAATGTAATGTATATATTGCACATATAGCACATATTATGATGGTATTTAACTGCAGCAAAACTACTACTTGTTACTACTACATACTATTCATATGACTTGTTTTTTATCTGGAACTATTATGACTTAAGTCGAGATAACTGTTGGAAAACTATTTGGTTTAGGTAAGGGTAAGTTTCTCTATAAAAGACACAAATGTTGTCTGACTCTTGACATTCCATCATGATCACCCTAAAAAATATAGATATTTTAAATGTTTGATCAAAACTTCTTGATATTTAGCTGGTAAATAAATAACTACATACAGTGAATTCCGAAATAGTGTTATTTACCTATTTCAATTAAACATTGATTAGAAAATAAATATATAGAAAAACAGCAGGCTTTAGCGTTATCAGCTGTCTCTGGTGTAAACTGCCAAAGAAAATAAACAAAAAACTCTCTCTTCCAAAAAGAGAGGGCACAGCTTAATAAGTTGCCAATAGAAGTTACTAATCGAAAGAGAGAAAAAGTAAGATCAAATAAGACAGCTAAAAGTTCAATAGTATAATCTAGCAGCAGAAGCTGCAAAGGGCTGCATGCACGGTTGACACATGCATACTATAACTGATATCTATAACTGATTTATGTTAAAAGGAGAAACCCAAACTTTGATTATTGTTTTTGTGTAGAGTACAAACTTTGATATTAATTTTATAGCAGTCAATACAGAAATTCTCTGTATTTAAACTGACTTATTTTTGCCCCAAATCCAAAGAGAAACAACCCTTATTGTGCATCATAATTTCAATCAAGGATGTTATGCATTTATAGCTTCTGGTTTTCCCTGCAATAAATATAACAAGTTGCTGTGAATGAGAAGACAAACAAACAAGTGAGTGGCACACAAAATAACTCCAGTTAAAGTGACAGAAAGTCCAGGGAGAAATATACAACTGTGTAACTACTACAGTGTTTGATTGACAGGTAACCTCTGGTTAGTGTTGTGGAAGAAAAGCACAACAAAACAATAATGAGCACTTAGCAGCACATGTAGAAACCAAGCACACACATCCAACCCCCCTCAAAAATAAAAAGAGGATCCCTAGGATACTCACTTTAAGGTTTCCAGTGCAGGATCCAGATTTATTGTCTCTGTGGAGCCGGGCTCATTAAAACATGCCAGGACTGCCGTCATGAGATAATACCTGATATAAACCCAAGTGTGTGACCTACTTTATTATACGTGTTACCTGTAGACACCCACACACTATAACTCTTCTCTCACACCCAAGCACACTTATTATTATGCTTCCTCTTTTGTTGTACTCCGATCACACACATATAAACACACTCACCTAACAGTCACCCTGTGTGGTGGGAGCTTTCACCAACACGTCTGATTTGACGATTCGGTGTCACACAGAAATGTTGTTTGCTGAAAGATCGACAGACTAAAGACAAGCCTGCGAGATATGGAGAGAGTGAGGGAGGTGTGAAAGAAAACAAACTGCACAAGAAGATATGGAGGTGACAGAGGATAAAGAATGAGAAATCAAAAATGAAGGGATTAAACAATCCTATACAGTCACACTGCACGCTCACCTCCATTAGTTTTACCTGAGTTTGGTTGCAGTCAACCACAACAACAATTAACACCACACACTTGATTTAAATGGCACTGTTTATTTGCCGGACAATATTGTGTTTAGTTGCACACATTTTAGAACAGTTCACACAAGTGTTTTGTTTGTATTCATTATTTTAGTTTTCTAGGTCGTTGAGGTTAGGCATCAGCCAATTGGGCGAAACCATGTGCTTTCATGTCAAGGGGTGGGGGATTTAGGTTTCATCAGTTTCCTTTGTCTTAATTACCGCTTGTTTATTATTTGGTTTGGCCAAGCCAGTATGTTCTATGTTGTGTTACTGTGGAAGGGCTGTGTTTTCAGTGAACACCTGTTTAGCTTCTTTTATATGTATTAATCATTTTTCTGTTGGCCTCTTTTAGGCCTAATGTTTTGTATTTATTCATCTGAGACTGTTTTTAATAAACCAAACTCCTGTGTCCTGCTGCCTTGCTGCTTGGTCCCTGACAACAGTATATGAATTGATGTGTTATTGTATTGAATGGTATCCAGTCAACATGTGTATCTGTTTGCATGAGGACTTCACTTCAAAACATTATGTATTTGAAACCACTGCTGGATTTCCAAGAACAGCAAAAACACGGTGAAACCATAACATGATGATCCAACTGTCCAAAGTACAGATTCATTCAAAGAGTTAATGATGTAAGGTTTTTTCATTATCTGTGAATATATGACATTGTATTGGACAACTGTTTTCTTGCAAGTAAACACTCAAAATCATAAGCTTCTGTCGCAAGTCATTTTCTTGAGATACCAAGATTTTTTTCAATTATGAGCTTTAGAGGACTTTAGTGTATTATGGTGCATACATAAATAGTAACGGGCATTAAGTTGTCAAAAAGAAGCAAACTTAGAACTATAATGAAAAGTATTTTTAAAACTATTTTCAGATGAAAAACGCAAATGTTTAAAATACATACACATATATAAATACAACAACTTTTGGACAAATTACAAAAAAAAATAATATATTTGCATTATCAGAAATTAAACTGGCAGAGCTGTGCAATTAATAAAAAAAAATTAGAAATGTAGCAAAGATTCTGTAAGATTTGCAAGATTAACAGTATTTTGTATAAGGGTATACATTAGGTTAAGGGAGCTATTAAGTTAAGAGGAAAATGTGTTCAAGATCGAGGAAAGAAAATGAGAGACTTAGCGGGCTTGGAAAATTACAACAGACTCTGAAGAAGGTTGAACTATTGGCGTCATTTGAGGAAAAGTGATTTATTACCTCAAACACACCTGGTTGTGTTAATTACAGGAATCATTAAAGAAGACTCTTTTGAGTGCATTAAGGAAGCAATTATGGCAAATGGATGTTGGCAGTGTTGCAATATTCATTAAGCACTGATCCATAATAAAAAAACGTCACTATCGCTGTTATCCTGACACTCACTGCTTCCACTTAATTAAGAATATTCTAGTTACACACAGATAAATGAAATTCTTTATTTGTATTGATTTGATGCATGAAAACATAAAGAGGGCATTGAGTAAGAGGGTTATGGATATATACATATTAGCTGCTTTGTTTGTGCTTTAACAAGGCTCAGAATTACGGTGGCCCTGAAGTGCAAGTCAAAATAGCATTTCAGGAAACACCACAGCATTTCAGAAAACACCACAGCATTTCACAAAACACCACAGCATTTCACAAAACACTACAACATTTTAGAAAACGCTACAGCATTTCAGGAAACACCACAGCATTTCACAAAACACTACAGCATTTCAGGGAACACCACAGCATTTCACAAAACACTACAGCATTTTAGAAAACGCTACATCATTTTAGAAAACGCTACAGCATTTCAGAAAACGCTACAGCATTTCAGAAAACGCTACAGCATTTCACAAAACACTACAGCATTTCAACTTATACGGAAAGGGTATTCCTTTAGGGAGAACACTTCATGTTTGTGATTTGACAGAGCCAGCCAGAGAAGCACTGCTGTGATTGGTTGTTTTTGCTGTCAGTCAAGAAATGACGCTTCGTGATTTTGTCAGCACGCGACAGCGCAACATGTCCCAACACATCAGCCGTTAGCTGTTAGCACACAGAGCTCACAGCTCCTCAGATCTGTTCAGAAACTGGACAAAAGTTAAACAAGAACAAACAACAGACTGTCTGTGTCATGGTGAATACATTCACTGCTTTATTTATGTCTGTATGCTGTTGTTTTGAGTGTGGACAGACCTGCTACAGGTTGGTTTATCCTGCATAATCCGATCTCCATTCAGAAAACACACATTTTAAAAGGTTTTTCGCCTGCCGTCTTGTCTACAGACTTGTCACAGCATTAATTCAGACCACGGGTATTATGCATTGACGTTGTTACATTTGGTTAATTTACCGAGAATTTACATTCTTCTGTCGGTCGTAACCGAAGGTCGACTATAAATTTGAGTAAATAGATTTGATAAAATTGATTGTAATGACAAGTCTAATAAAGAGACAGGGAGACGTTTTTTTACCTACCGTCTTCTCGGCAAATTAAAAGTTTCGGGTTGTCTGACCTTATGCAAATGGACGACGATAAACAACGTAGTAACCAGCACAAATCGTTTGTATCCTCACAGTTCACATTCACGCAATTATTACCACTTGCGTTTTTTATTTATTGCGGTGATTAAAAAAATTGCACAACAATAAAAAACATGGAGTCCCGTGGCGGGCATACAAAGTCTCGCGTAGCTCAAATTTATATGTAGATGTTCGACCTACGACTGTCGGGCGAGGACGGC
Organism: Notothenia coriiceps; assembly: GCF_000735185.1. NCBI lineage: Eukaryota > Metazoa > Chordata > Actinopteri > Perciformes > Nototheniidae > Notothenia > Notothenia coriiceps. The sequence continues at coordinate 26,161,711 of NW_011369947.1, read as the reverse complement.
AGGCGAACGCGTCTGGTGTGAAGTGTAAGTGGCTTCTTGTCGTTGGGCTTGCCGGTAGCCCTTCCGTGCCCTCCGCACACATTTTACACCGCGCTCTCTCTCTCTTGCCCCGTGTTTTTTACCACGAAACAATCGTATACCTTTTTTAGGTGATTGCCTCTATTCGTCTTGCAATGTTACTTGTCTTCTGCTTTGTATTAGCGGGCTATTGACGCGGCTCGTGGAACTGAAATACGTCCATGGGCTTACCCTTGTTCACGATGCTTACCGTCCGTGAGTCGTGTCCATCCACGGTTGTAAACGTGCAGGTAGGGTTTTGTCGAGGGTTGCTAGGTAGTGTCACAGGGTGTGGTGTGGTGGCTGGTGGTGTGGTTGGTGTTGTGTGTGTGTGTCGTGTGTAGTGTGAATCTTGTCTATTTTTTACACGCTAATTAAGACGCTATTGATTACTGTTAGTACCGCTAATAGCGGCTACTTTATGAAATTAGCTGACTGTCGCGATAATTTGTACATAACCTAATAGAGTGAAAGTTGACAGACATGAATCAATTACTTTGACTATACCACGTTAACTAAACGAGGCGTGACAGAGTTTGACATTACTACGACACATACCGCTTAACAATGATTGTCTGACTAACAACAGAAACACACAGGTACAAACGTAAACAGAAAACAAATACATACAGATCTCAACAAGATAACAACCCGTGGGGAACTTAGTGCTTACACGTAGAGTTCAAAATAGGGTTACTTATTTGTAAAGGATATATACTTATTCAGAGACTTATAAGTAGTGAGATCTAGGCGAGAGCTCTAAGTCAAGGGTGGCGCCGAACAGTCGACACAAATGAGGACAGTAAGTTTGTTCTGCGTCCGAATTATAGGTTCGTTTAATGTACCATCTATGTTTGATCGATGTTGTTTTATTGTATAAAAAGGCTTAAATTTAACCATGTCATTGTGCAAAGTTTTTACTACGGCTTTAATTGAGTGTATTGACTATGCCAA